>NC_143027.1:80987500-81080000 GCF_057628025.1 Oncorhynchus mykiss
CCAAGACGATGTAATGAATGATTAAACAATTACCCCTCGGGGATTAATCATGTACAGGTATTTCTTATCTTAGGCCCAGGGTGGCTGGCAGGGCTGCGTGGAGGAGGTGCAGGAGGAGGTGAAAGGGGTCTGGGGAAGGAGCAGAGGGAGCAGGGGGAATACCAGTACTCCCGTAACAAGAGGAGTCGTGAGCTGGAGAGGGAGCTACGACAGGAGTTAAAGGAGGAGCTGAGGCTAGAGCTGAGGGAGCTGAACCATCAGGAGAGACAGGAACTCCTGCAGGAGGTGACCCAGGGGCTACATCAGGGGCAGGAGGTGACCCAGGGGCTACATCAGGGGCAGGAGGTGACTCAGGGGCTACATGAGGGGCAGGAGGTGACCCAGGGGCTACATCAGCAGCAGGAGGTGACCCAGGGGCTACATCAGGGGCAGGAGGTGACCCAGGGGCTCCATCAGGGGCAGGAAATGGGGCGAGGTGGGCTGGACACAGGAGAGGAGGTACACCCTGAGTTGAGAGAGGAGTTACACCACACGTTGAGGGAAAAGATGGACAAGGAGATGGACAAGGAGATAGACAAGGAAATGGGGAAGGAGATGGGGAAGGAGATAGACAAGGAGATGGGGAAGAAGATGGGGAAGAAGATGAGACATGAGCTGAACCACAAACACAGGAAGACAAAGGGCTTCCAGAAGACTGAGATACAGGACGACATGATGATGATGATGACCTATTCTATGGTGCCGGTAAGCTAGGCCATCCATGTCTCTTGTATACGTGTGTGTGTGTGTGTGTGTGTGTGTGTGTGTGTGTGTGTGTGCGTGCGTGTGTGTGTGGGCGCTGAGGTATGTAGTGAGCATCTCAGACGTAAGCACTGGCATTTATATACATGATCCGTTTGAAAGAGAAAAAGCTGTGTTCTACAGCTAGAACAAACAGTCATAGAAAAACAATGAACAGACTCTTAAATTAACAGACTAAATTCATGACTCTTGTTAAAGACAAAACTGTGTTCAAGTCTGTTATGTCATTTTTATATAGTTTCATTTATTCCATTCTATTGTATTCTACTGAAATGTTCATACATGCTGTATGCATCTCGTTTCTTCCTCAATAAAAGGGGTTTATTTGTTTGTTTGTTTCCAGGTCAAAGTGTTGTTGGATATCTGTAACAGCACCAAGGGAGTCTGCATAGCTGGTATGTCCCAATAATGAACAGTAATAATAATTCACACTCTTCTTTCCCTCGTGTAACTGATGTGAATTCAAGTGGACTTTCACACATTTTCCTACATGTTCTCACCAGTCAAGGTGCAGTGTGTTATCATCCCCTGATCTCTCTATGTTGTGTTGTAGGACCACCCGGCCCTCCTGGACCCCCTGGTAAGTTGTCAACTGATTAAACACTTTAACGATTCATATTGATCATCTTAGCCATCACTCAATCCCTTTTTAGCCATGCCACAGCTTTTTGCTAGAGTGACCCATAAGCATATCCCAGTAACTTGGTGTAACCATGGCAAAATAACAGAAAACTCACTGGACCCCCACATAATGTTAAGTATCCCAAGGACTCTTCCAGAGCATCTCTGGGATATTGCTTAAGATTGTGTATTCATTAAATGTTTTGCCCACGGATATGCATCTGTACTTCAGATATTACTCCTGCATGGTAGTAATGTGTTTGTATATGATAGGGCTGCCTGTCCATGTAAAGTACTGTGGCTGTAATGTATTTATGATAGGGCTGCCTGACCATGTAAAGTAATGTGGTTGTAATGTGTTTGTATATGGTAGGTCTTCCTGACCATGTAAAGTACTGTGTTTGTATATGATAGGGCTGCCTGGCCATGTAAAGTACTGTGTTTGTATATGATAGGGCTGCCTGGCCATGTAAAGTACTGTGGTTGTATATGATAGGGCTGCCTGACCATGTAAAGTACTGTGTTTGTATATGATAGGGCTGCCTGGCCATGTAAAGTACTGTGGTTGTAATGTATTTATGATAGGGCTGCCTGACCATGTAAAGTACTGTGGTTGTAATGTATTTATGATAGGGCTGCCTGACCATGTAAAGTACTGTGGTTGTAATGTATTTATGATAGGGCTGCCTGACCATGTAAAGTACTGTGGTTGTAATGTGTTTGTATATGATAGGGCTGCCTGACCATGTAAAGTACTGTGGCTGTAATGTATTTATGATAGGGCTGCCTGACCATGTAGAGTAATATGGTTGTAATGTATTTATGATAGGGCTGCCTGACCATGTAAAATACTGTGGCTGTAATGTATTTATGATAGGGCTGCCTGACCATGTAAAGTACTGTGGTTGTAATGTATTTATGATAGGGCTGCCTGACCATGTAAAGTACTGTGGTAGTAATGTGTTTGTATATGATAGGTCTGCCTGACCATGTAAAGTACTGTGGTTGTAATGTGTTTGTATATGATAGGGCTGCCTGACCATGTAAAGTACTGTGTTTGTATATGATAGGTCTGCCTGACCATGTAAAGTACTGTGGTAGTAATGTGTTTGTATATGATAGGGCTGCCTGACCATGTAAAGTACTGTGTTTGTATATGATAGGGCTGCCTGACCTTGTAAAGTACTGTGTTTGTATATGATAGGGCTGCCTGACCATGTAAAGTACTGTGTTTGTATATGGTAGGTCTGCCTGACCATGTAAAGTAATGTGGTTGTAATGTATTTATGATAGGGCTGCCTGACCATGTAAAGTACTGTGGTTGTAATGTATTTATGATAGGGCTGCCTGACCATGTAAAGTACTGTGGTTGTAATGTGTTTGTATATGATAGGGCTGCCTGACCATGTAAAGTACTGTGGTTGTAATGTATTTATGATAGGGCTGCCTGACCATGTAAAGTACTGTGGTTGTAATGTGTTTGTATATGATAGGGCTGCCTGACCATGTAAAGTACTGTGATTGTAATGTATGTATGATAGGGCTGCCTGACCATGTAAAGTACTGTGGTTGTAATGTATTTATGATAGGGCTGCCTGACCATGTAAAGTACTGTGGTTGTAATGTGTTTGTATATGATAGGGCTGCCTGACCATGTAAAGTACTGTGGCTGTAATGTATTTATGATAGGGCTGCCTGACCATGTAGAGTAATATGGCTGTAATGTATTTATGATAGGGCTGCCTGACCATGTAAATTACTGTGGTTGTAATGTATTTATGATAGGGCTGCCTGACCATGTAAAGTACTGTGGTAGTAATGTGTTTGTATATGATAGGTCTGCCTGACCATGTAAAGTACTGTGGTTGTAATGTGTTTGTATATGATAGGGCTGCCTGACCATGTAAAGTACTGTGTTTGTATATGATAGGTCTGCCTGACCATGTAAAGTACTGTGGTTGTAATGTATTTATGATAGGGCTGCCTGACCATGTAAAGTACTGTGGTAGTAATGTGTTTGTATATGATAGGTCTGTCTGACCATGTAAAGTACAGTGGTTGTAATGTGTTTGTATATGATAGGGCTGCCTGACCATGTAAAGTACTGTGGTAGTAATGTGTTTGTATATGATAGGTCTGCCTGACCATGTAAAGTAATGTGGTTGTAATGTATTTATGATAGGGCTGCCTGACCATGTAAAGTACTGTGTTTGTATATGATAGGGCTGCCTGACCATGTAAAGTACTGTGTTTGTATATGGTAGGTCTGCCTGACCATGTAAAGTAATGTGGTTGTAATGTATTTATGATAGGGCTGCCTGACCATGTAAAGTACTGTGGTTGTAATGTATTTATGATAGGGCTGCCTGACCATGTAAAGTACTGTGGTTGTAATGTGTTTGTATATGATAGGGCTGCCTGACCATGTAAAGTACTGTGGTTGTAATGTGTTTGTATATGATAGGGCTGCCTGACCATGTAAAGTACTGTGATTGTAATGTATGTATGATAGGGCTGCCTGACCATGTAAAGTACCGTGGTTGTAATGTATGTATGATAGGGCTGCCTGACCATGTAGAGTAATATGGTTGTAATGTATTTATGATAGGGCTGCCTGACCATGTAAAGTACTGTGGTTGTAATGTATTTATGATAGGTCTGCCTGACCATGTAAAGTACTGTGGTTGTAATGTGTTTGTATATGATAGGGCTGCCTGACCATGTAAAGTACAGTGGTTGTAATGTGTTTGTATATGTTAGGTCTGCCTGACCATGTAACGTACTGTGGTTGCAATGTATTTATGATAGGGCTGCCTGACCATGTAACGTACTGTGGCTATAATGTATATATGATAGGGCTGCCTGACCATGTAAAGTACTGTGGCTGTAATGTATGTATGATAGGGCTGCCTGACCATGTAACGTACTGTGGTTGTAATGTATTTATGATAGGGCTGCCTGACCATGTAACGTACTGTGGTTGTAATGTATTTATGATAGGGCTTCCTGACCATGTAAAGTACTGTGGCTGTAATGTATTTATGATAGGGCTGCCTGACCATGTAAAGTACTGTGGCTGTAATGTATTTATGATAGGTCTGTCTGACCATGTAAAGTACTGTGGTAGTAATGTGTTTGTATATGATAGGGCTGCCTGACCATGTAAAGTACTGTGGTTGTAATGTATGTATGGCAGGGCTACCTGGCCTGCATGGTCTGCCGGGGCACAATGGCACTGATGGCATCCCAGGACTAGATGGACTGCCTGGGGCTGATGGAAAACGAGGGAAGAGAGGTATGGAGTGAAAGACCCTTTTACAGTAACAGAGAGAATAATTCTTACTCTCTATTTTCTGCCTCATTGTATCTATCTATCTATCATCTGATGTGTCCATTATGTATTGTTACCTGGGGCTCTGTCTGGTTCTGTGACTGAAAAGAGAGAGATAATAGAACATAGAAAGGGTAGAGCAGATCTCCTCAGGGAGCTCAATAACATGCACCCTAACACACACACACACACACACACACACACACACACACACACACACACACACACACATACACACCTACACTTGCATGCAATAACCCCACAGTGCACCCAGATACACACATAAGATAAACACAGATCTCCACATACATAATTTATTTTGCCTATTCTTATTTCCAACTGTCATTGGACAGCCATTCAGATCTATGAGATATGTGGTGTCACAATGCTGAATCATTGTGGTGGAAACACCATAGAACCGGAAACGGAGGAAGAAAGGAAACTGCTCTTCTGTCCCACAGTAGACTAATGTCATTCATGACTCTGTGGTTTTGTGCTGCTCTTGAATGGGCTGTAAACCTCATTCTCCCATCAGCCCACTGGTGCGTTCCTCAGGAATATTTCCTATATAGTGCACTACTTTTGACCAGAGCCCTATGGGCCCTGCTCAAAAGTAGGGCACTAAATAGACAATATTTTAGCAGCCCAGGAGAAGTGAATGGAATGGTTCATGGTTTACTGGAATGGCTTTGACTTGACGAATCCTTGGAATTTCCAGACTGAAGCGAAGATTTAGTAGACCCATGTCTAGTTCACATTGTGGGAACTCTTTTCTTAACAGTAGCTCAGATATAAGAACCCACGTCTCGCACATTACACAAGCTTGACTCATTTGATTGTGGTCTTTGAGAATCTTATGAAGCTAGGGTTTATTTTGGGATCAGGTCTTTATGAATTCCTGTTCCATTCCATGTCTCAAGTTAGGGTTTGTAAATCACCTGCACATATGACAAACGATAACCGTGTTCCTTCACAGGGGAGAAAGGTGAGCCAGGGGAGAAAGGAGACAGAGGAGAACCTGGACCCGCAGGAGAAAATACACAATCGTCCAACGATGTCATCTTGGAGGGTAAGAACGGACAGAAATGACAATGTCCACTGTCTATATAAGATAGACTATCACTATGACTCCTAAAGTACATGATGAGACTTGCTGTACCGTCACCATTGTACACCATTGTACACTCTTAACAGATCTTCATTAGAACTGCAAATGAATGTGGTCTTAGCACAACACTTAAGGTACCTGTATGTGTTGCAACATTAGTGTGGGCAAACCCTTTCCTGTTTCATGACCAGTCGATCCAGTTTATGCCTGGACAGCTCTACTTGAAATACAACGTGATTGTGAAAATCCTTGTCTTTCGGGTCTGTCTAGGCCCCCCAGGTCCGGCTGGTCCTCCTGGTACTCCAGGCCCCATTGGCCCTCCTGGACCGCCTGGCCCACAAGGACCCCAGGGGCCCCCCAGAAACAGGAGTCACCGGGCCAATTTTCCCATCCACGCTGCCCAGACCCTGGGTGGGTAACTACCCTGCACACAGCTACTTATCCTACCCAACTCCCGTATCTATCCCAAACACCCCCCCCCACCCATGCTGCCCAGATCCTGGGTGAGTCAGCCTGTTACTATCTATACTACAGTTCCTCTACACACCTCCAACTTTCCTACTGATTCTAACATCATCACTTCTTTCATTGATTATCATTGACTATTTCAGATCCTTCACATGCTGTACCAAACGATGGGACTCTGTCTGCCAAAGAGGCTGGGAAGTTACAAGAGATACCACTAAATAAGAAAAATGGTACAATGACTTGCATGACTTGAAGAATTTGTTTAAAAACCCTCAGACAAAATCTTAATATGACTGAATATGCAAACCAATCAATCTATCAATCAATTAAATAATAAATGTTTTATCTTCTGTCCCCCAGAGTGCATCATCAAGTCCCTGATCAACCCCCGTAACATATCTAAGATGGAGAGTACGTTCGGAACGTGGATGAAAGACACGGCTGTGCTGAACGACAAACGCATCTGGGTGGCCGAACATTTCTCTGGTACCTCCCAAACTCACACAACAGCCAATCAAATGTCTTTAGCATTTCTCTGGTACCAGCCAAACGCAGGCAACAGCCAATCACATTATCTTTAGCACTTCTCTGGTACCTCCTACACACTCACACAACAACCAATCCTATGTCTCCAGGTCGCACGGTGAAGGAGTATAAGAGCATCGCCTCATTCCAGAATGCCACCAGTGAGGTCATCGACGGCAGGAAGTTCTACCAGGGATGTGGCCATGCCGTTCATAACGGATCCTTCTACTATCACATCGCTGGAACCACCAACCTGGCCAGGTAAAGAACCATAGTTTGGCACCTCCAACCTGGCCAGGTAAAGAACCATAATTTGGCACCTCCAATCTGGCCAGGTAAATAACCATAGTTTGGCACCTCCAATCTGGCCAGGTAAAGAACCATAGTTTGGCACCTCCAATCTGGCCAGGTAAAGAACCATAGTTTGGCACCTCCAACCTTGCCAGGTAAAGAACCATAGTTTGGCACCTCCAACCTGGCCAGGTAAAGAACCATAGTTTGGCACCTCCAACCTGGCCAGGTAAAGAACCATAGTTTGGCACCTCCAACCTGGCCAGGTAAAGAACCATAGTTTGGCACCTCCAACCTTGCCAGGTAAAGAAGGGACGGTAGTTACCCTGCTTGAATCCAACTGATCCCTTAGCTCCTACCACACTAGATATTTGTCTGATAACAATGGATAGTTGTCAGAGAGAAATCAAGGTGAAGCTTTTTGGCCTTGTGCAATTTAAGTCTTGTAGAAAAATATTCTGTCTTTGTGATGTCACTGGCTGTGTATGATCCTGAGACTTATTTTCTTCTGCTGGTGTGGCATTGTGGTGCACAGTTCCTAAGGAAAGAAAAAGGAAAGCAAAGGTAAATGTAGAAATGTAAATTGTTTATTTCTTACACCCTCCATTCATCCCCCAGGTTCGACCTGCAGTCCAAGCGTCTCCACACCCTGGCCATCGACAATGCTCTGTACCACAACCTGTCCTACCTTCTCTACAACTCCAAGACCTACTTCAAGCTGGCGGCGGATGAGAACGGCCTTTGGCTCATCTTTGCCTCCAGTCTGGACGACAGCATTATGGTGGCCCAGCTGGACCTGAAGAGCTTCTCTGTCACATCGTACATCAACACCACCTACCCCAGGACCAAGGCCGGCAACGCCTTCGTGGCCTGTGGCGTACTCTACGTCACCGACACCAAGGACACCCGTGTGACCTTCGCCTTCGACCTCCTGAAGGGGAAACCGGTCAACGTGACCTTTGAACTGAGGTCCCCTGGCGGGGTGCTGGCCATGCTGTCCTATAGCCCCAATAACAGACACCTGTATGTGTGGGATCAGAGCTACGTGAAGCTGTATGTGGTGCACTTCATCTCTGATGACTGAGACAGTGTTTTGACGGTATTCTGAGGGTGTTTTGATGGTATTTTTTTTACAGTATTCTGACATTGTTTTGACAGTATTCAGATGGTATTTTAATGGTATTCTGATTAAAGATGGACAGCTTTTTAAAGTGCTTAATTAAAGATGAACAGCAATCGTGAATATTATGGCTGTTTTTTATTTATAATATGTACGTGTTGTCTTTAGTTTTATGCCATCTCAACAAGGACTCTTTTCTAATGGCCTTTTGGGACTGCTGGCTGGGATAAAGAACCCTTTATGTGAGTGCTGTTCAAATATTTGTTCCAATTGGATTACAGCTTCCAAAGATGCACATACTGTACCTTTTCCAATGTAGAGTTGAACTGAATAAGGGCTTATCAGAGTAGGAAGTAGATCATTATAATATAATTGTTATAGTCTATATTGTATTGTGGCGATGGTCTAAACAGTAAAATAATTGCTGTACTGTTTTCCATGTTTTTCCATTTGAGATCGTGGAATTCTCTTTTTGTAAGGATACTTATTAACCATTTGACTTGTTATATTGTTTTTATGTCTCTCACTTGTATATTATATTTATTTGGTAAATGTAACTCTTTTTTAAGGTCTACCCTGGAAACATGGCTTTTTGTGGAGTTAATACTATTTATAGCTGTAAAGTCCTTACTAGACTTTCCCTGTGACTGCATGACAAAATAGGTATCAGAAATGTGTTTCCATGTTTACTTGGATCCTACCATGACCAGCTTCCCTTACAGAGAGCAACATGTTTTAAAAAGACCTATATTGGAAATCTGTACATATGTTTATTCCCAACAATGATATTTGCTGCTGCATGGTCTCTACTGATTATCATCAAATACAGAAACAAACATAAAATCAACCTGATGAAATAAAAAATAATTTATTCAACTTACGGTAGGACAGCCTGCTCTATATTCCTGTCTCTCTCTGGACTCTCTCTAGTTATCTAGTCATAGCCTCCCCATACTGAGCTTTAGATAGATATATACTGTAGACACCTGAACAACACTTTACTTAAAGCACCTTTTTATGAAGTGTTAATATCTTATATAGACATGAATATCCCCTTATAGATGTTATAGAGCATTATGAAGTGTTAATATCTTATAGACATGAATATCCCCTTATAGATGTTATAGAGCACTATGAAGTGTTAATATCTTATAGACATGAATAACCCCTTATAGATGTTATAGAGCATTATGAAGTGTTAATATCTTATAGACATGAATATCCCCTTATAGATGTTATAGAGCATTATGAAGTGTTAATATCTTAAATAGACATGAATATCCCCTTATAGATGTTAGAGCATTATGAAGCATGTACCATAAAGCAAAACAAGGCTCGGTACCTTTTTGTAAGGTGCCTAGCTTGTTATTGCTTCACTGTGATGTTTTTAATGATCCTCTATGACTGCATCTATAAGGTGACCTATGAATGTTTATAAGGCATTATAAGGCTTCATAAGTACTAACACACGACAGACGGAGAGAAGGTAGAATATGTAAACAGAGGTCAGAGATCAGACGTGGTACCCAGACGGAGAGAAGGTAGAATATGTAAACAGAGGTCAGAGATCAGACGTGGTACCCAGACGGAGAGAAGGTAGAATATGTAAACAGAGGTCAGAGATCAGACGTGGTACCCAGACGGAGAGAAGGTAGAATATGTAAACAGAGGTCAGAGATCAGACGTGGTACCCAGACGGAGAGAAGGTAGAATATGTAAACAGAGGTCAGAGATCAGACGTGGTACCCAGACGGAGAGAAGGTAGAATATGTAAACAGAGGTCAGAGATCAGACGTGGTACCCAGACGGAGGGAAGGTAGAATATGTAAACAGAGGTCAGAGATCAGACGTGGTACCCAGACGGAGGGAAGGTAGAATATGTAAACAGAGGTCAGAGATCAGACGTGGTACCCAGACGGAGAGAAGGTAGAATATGTAAACAGAGGTCAGAGATCAGACGTGGTACCCAGACGGAGAGAAGGTAGAATATGTAAACAGATGTCAGAGATCAGACGTGGTACCCAGACGGAGAGAAGGTAGAATATGTAAACAGAGGTCAGAGATCAGACGTGGTACCCAGACGGAGAGAAGGTAGAATATGTAAACAGAGGTCAGAGATCAGACGTGGTACCCAGACGGAGAGAAGGTAGAATATGTAAACAGAGGTCAGAGATCAGACGTGGTACCCAGACGGAGAGAAGGTAGAATATGTAAACAGAGGTCAGAGATCAGACGTGGTACCCAGACGGAGAGAAGGTAGAATATGTAAACAGAGGTCAGAGATCAGACGTGGTACCCAGACGGAGAGAAGGAAACACAAATCTGTTTAATAATAAAAACAAGACAAACATTTAACAAAAGATACAACTAATCCAGCCGGTATGATACAAAACAAAAAATTAAGTCAAACGCTTTCATGTTTGTACAAGCTGCTGTGGTATTTCATATATGTATATATTAAAACGATTTCACTTTTTACTACTAGGCCAAATACAGCCAGACATTCATTTGTATATAACAGTAGTTAATTTGTTCTTCACATAGCCTATTCGTTTTGAAATAAACTTTTAGTGTCCCCAGATTTGAGTGCAAATATCTATTCAATAAGGTTTGTAAAAACAATACAGTACAGTAGTATCACCAAACACAAACCTATGCCATGTTGCACTATGTCCCAGTAAAATACAGTATTAACCCCTTACATTCCTAACGTAAAAGGCAAAAAGTCCAACACAAATAACAACAGCCTGCAAAGAAACAACCAACCAACCAACCCCCCATCCAAAAACAAATAGGTAAATAGTTCAACAACAAAAAATAAAATGTTTGTGCAAAAACAGACCCATACAGAACATAACAGACCCATACAGAACATAACAGACCCATACAGAACATAACAGACCCATACAGAACATAACAGACCCATACAGAACATAACAGACCCATACAGAACATAACAGACCCATACAGAACATAACAGACCCATACAGAACATAACAGAACATAACAGACCCATACAGGACATAACAGACCCATACAGAACATAACAGAACATAACAGACCCATACAGAACATAACAGACCCATACAGAACATAACAGACCCATACAGAACATAACAGAACATAACAGACCCATACAGAACATAACAGACCCATACAGAACATAACAGAACATAACAGACCCATACAGAACATAACAGACCCATACAGAACATAACAGACCCATACAGAACATAACAGACCATAACATACCCATACAGAACATAACAGACCCATACAGAACATAACAGACCCATACAGAACATAACAGACCCATACAGAACATAACAGACCCATACAGAACATAACATGTGTTTCTTTCTTCTCGGGGGAGGGGGGGGGGGTATTCAGTGGAACAGACAGATGAGACATATAGACTACACACAGTCACAGGATCAAAACACACCATCTTCCAAACACAAGGTTGTAGCAGTGAGGCCGCTGCTGCCGCACAAACAGGCTTTTGACGGCAGGCGGGCGGCAGATACACAGAGGTGTGATCACATAGCTGCTAGGCTCAATCAATCCATAGATCAATCGATGGAGTAGGCTAGCGAGTCACTGGGCAGCCAGTGTTATGGGATGGGGTCACTATGGGGATAGTGTGCCATTAAACGTTGTCATTAACAGTGAGATTAGCCAGGGGATGAAGAGGATGAAACCATTTCAACAAAATGCAGATCAACAACTTCAGAGTCACACCAGACCACTGACTGACTGACTAAAGGAACCACAGTGCTGGTTAATGTAGATGCTAAGAGACTTTTTCAGCTTATGGGCACAAAATGACAACAGATACATACTTTTGAAGAGTTTGAGCACTTGTACAGAGCACTATCATATCAATAAACCATGTGATTGCACCGCTTAAAACGAGAACAGGAAGTCATGCATAGCTTTCTTATGGACTGACACACTCGTAAACGTCCAGCAGCCGCTTTTAAAATGACAGGAAATCTAACTGTTAAAATCAAGTCTGGAACCTGTTGCTTTATGTTTTAATACACACTTTTAGGCTCTGGGAAAGAAAACAATATTCACAGCTCAATTGAACTTTTCTGATACGATTTCCTCTAGGTAAAGTCATACTGTACCGTACACTCTCTGTTGCTCTCTCAAAGCTGCTGAAACCTTGGTCATCTCTCAACCTTTCACCTCTACGTCACACATATCATTAGAGCCCTCTCAACTAGCCTATCCAGCAGTGTAATATACTTAGTGATCTATCTGTAAACCTTTACCCCGATCTCTCTTCGTCTCTCTCACACAAGTCTAGGCTCTCTACACAATGTTATACTAGTGAAAGAAAGTTTGGTTAATGTTTCAACCTTACTCCTTCCTATCCACCGCCATTCAGACACTTCCAGGTATTTACGTTTCTACAAGATGTTGAATATTCGAGTGAAAGTTTGGTTATCGTTTCAACGTTCAACCACTAACCAATCAGATGACCTCTCTACAGACAGTACAGGAAGTGGTTTGGGGTCTACAGAATGTCGAAGATGCTAGAGGGGATGTTGTAGCGGTCGGGTAGAACCCTCATCTTGAGGGTTCCGTCGGCGCCGCAGGTGAATATACGGTTGCCGGGGCGGGTCTCCACCTGCATGACGCCTGCTCCGATGTTCCGGAAGATGGACTGCTTGGCATGCTCTGTGCTAAACGAGTGCATGAGGCCATGGCCTGCCAGCTTCCACACCTGGAGGAGAAGGAGAGGGGGAGTGAAAGAGAGAGGTAAAGAGAAAGGCAATGATCAATACATTAATGGAATTACATGATGTCTTTCACAGATCAATCATGTGACTTACATAAATTTTTACACACGTGGTCATTGAAATACAGCTGGGATTATACTTCCGGCGCCGACAGAGATGGCCGCCTCGCTTCGCGTTCCTAGGAAACTATGCAGTTTTTTGTTTTTTTACGTGTTATTTCTTACATTAGTACCCCAGGTCATCTTAGGTTTCATTACATACAGTCGAGAAGAACTACTGAATATAAGATCAGCATCAACTCACCATCAGTACTACCAAGAATATGTTTTTCGCGACGCGGATCCTGTGTTCTGCCTTACAAACAGGACAACGGAGTGGATTCCATGCAGCGACCCAAAAAAAAAAACAACTCCGAAAAAGAGGGAAACGAGGCGGTCTTCTGGTCAGACTCCGGAGACGGACACACCGTCCACCACTCCCTAGCATTCTTCTTGCCAATGTCCAGTCTCTTGACAACAAGGTTGATGAAATCCGAGCAAGGGTAGCATTCCAGAGGGACATCAGAGACTGTAACGTTATTTGCTTCACGGAAACGTGGCTCACTGGAGAGACTCTATCCGAAGCGGTGCAGCCAACGGGTTTCTCCACGCATCGCGCAGACAGAAACAAACATATTTCTGGTAAGAAGAGGGGCGGGGGCGTATGCCTTATGACTAACGCGACATGGTGTGATGAAAGAAACATACAGGAACTCAAATCCTTCTGTTCACCTGATTTAGAATTCCTCACAATCAAATGTAGACCGCATTATCTACCAAGAGAATTCTCTTCGATTATAATCACAGCCGTATATATCCCCCCCCAAGCAGACACATCGATGGCTCTGAACGAACTTATTTAACTTATTTAACTTATTTAACTCTTTGCAAACTGGAAACCATTCATCCGGAGGCTGCATTCATTGTAGCTGGGGATTTTAACAAAGCTAATCTGAAAACAAGACTTCCTAAATTTTATCAGCATATCGATTGCGCAACCAGGGGTGGAAAGACCTTGGATCATTGTTACTCTAACTTCCGCGATGCATATAAGGCCCTGCCCCGCCCCCCTTTCGGAAAAGCTGACCACGACTCCATTTTGTTGATCCCTGCCTACAGACAGAAACTAAAACAAGAGGCTCCCACGCTGAGGTCTGTCCAACGCTGGTCCGACCAAGCTGACTCCACACTCCAAGACTGCTTCCACCACGCGGACTGGGACATGTTTCGTATTGCGTCAGACAACAACATTGACGAATACGCTGATTCGGTGTGTGAGTTCATTAGAACGTGCGTTGAAGATGTTGTTCCCATAGCAACGATTAAAACATTCCCTAACCAGAAACCGTGGATTGATGGCAGCATTCGCGTGAAACTGAAAGCGCGAACCACTGCTTTTAATCAGGGCAAGGTGTCTGGTAACATGACCGAATACAAACAGTGCAGCTATTCCCTCCGCAAGGCTATCAAACAAGCTAAGCGTCAGTACAGAGACAAAGTAGAATCTCAATTCAACGGCTCAGACACAAGAGGCATGTGGCAGGGTCTACAGTCAATCACGGACTACAGGAAGAAATCCAGCCCAGTCACGGACCAGGATGTCCTGCTCCCAGGCAGACTAAATAACTTTTTTGCCCGCTTTGAGGACAATACAGTGCCACTGACACGGCCTGCAACGAAAACATGCGGTCTCTCCTTCACTGCAGCCGAGGTGAGTAAGACATTTAAACGTGTTAACCCTCGCAAGGCTGCAGGCCCAGACGGCATCCCCAGCCGCGCCCTCAGAGCATGCGCAGACCAGCTGGCCGGTGTGTTTACGGACATATTCAATCAATCCCTATACCAGTCTGCTGTTCCCACATGCTTCAAGAGGGCCACCATTGTTCCTGTTCCCAAGAAAGCTAAGGTAACTGAGCTAAACGACTACCGCCCCGTAGCACTCACTTCCGTCATCATGAAGTGCTTTGAGAGACTAGTCAAGGACCATATCACCTCCACCCTACCTGACACCCTAGACCCACTCCAATTTGCTTACCGCCCAAATAGGTCCACAGACGATGCAATCTCAACCACACTGCACACCGCCCTAACCCATCTGGACAAGAGGAATACCTATGTGAGAATGTTGTTCATTGACTACAGCTCGGCATTCAACACCATAGTACCCTCCAAGCTCGTCATCAAGCTCGAGACCCTGGGTCTCGACCCCGCCCTGTGCAACTGGGTACTGGACTTCCTGACGGGCCGCCCCCAGGTGGTGAGGGTAGGCAACAACATCTCCTCCCCGCTGATCCTCAACACTGGGGCCCCACAAGGGTGCGTTCTGAGCCCTCTCCTGTACTCCCTGTTCACCCACGACTGCGTGGCCACGCACGCCTCCAACTCAATCATCAAGTTTAAGGACGACACGACAGTGGTAGGCTTGATTACCAACAACGACGAGACGGCCTACAGGGAGGAGGTGAGGGCCCTCGGAGTGTGGTGTCAGGAAAATAACCTCACACTCAACGTCAACAAAACTAAGGAGATGATTGTGGACTTCAGGAAACAGCAGAGGGAACACCCCCCTATCCACATCGATGGAACAGTAGTGGAGAGGGTAGCAAGTTTCAAGTTCCTCGGCATACACATCACAGACAAACTGAATTGGTCCACTCACACAGACAGCATTGTGAAGAAGGCGCAGCAGCGCCTCTTCAACCTCAGGAGGCTGAAGAAATTCGGCTTGTCACCAAAAGCACTCACAAACTTCTACAGATGCACAATCGAGAGCATCCTGGTGGGCTGTATCACCGCCTGGTACAGCAACTGCTCCGCCCTCAACCGTAAGGCTCTCCAGAGGGTGGTGAGGTCTGCACCACGCATCACCGGGGGCAAACTACCTGCCCTCCAGGACACCTACACCACCCGATGTCACAGGAAGGCCATAAAGATCATCAAGGACATCAACCACCCGAGCCACTGCCTGTTCACCCCGCTATCATCCAGAAGGCGAGGTCAGTACAGGTGCATCAAAGCTGGGACCGAGAGACTGAAAAACAGCTTCTATCTCAAGGCCATCAGACTGTTAAACAGCCACCACTAACATTGAGTGGCTGCTGCCAACACACTGACACTGACTCAACTCCAGCCACTTTAATAATGGGAATTGATGGGAAATGATGTAAATATATCACTAGCCACTTTAAACAATGCTACCTTATATAATGTTACTTACCCTACATTATTCATCTCATATGCATACGTATATACTGTACTCTATATCATCGACTGTATCCTTATGTAATACATGTATCACTAGCCACTTTAACTATGCCACTTTGTTTACATACTCATCTCATATGTATATACTGTACTCGATACCATCTACTGTATCTTGCCTATGTTGCTCTGTACCATCACTCATTCAAATATCCTTATGTACATATTCTTTATCCCCTTACACTGTGTACAAGACAGTAGTTTTGGAATTGTTAGTTAGATTACTTGTTGGTTATTACTGCATTGTCGGAACTAGAAGCACAAGCATTTCGCTACACTCGCATTAACATCTGCTAACCATGTGTATGTGACAAATAAAATTTGATTTGATTTGATTTGATTTGGAAAGCACAGACTAATGGTTGACAGGGTTGGGAACCATTCCATTTCAATTTAGGAAGATTGAATAAGAATAAGGAAAATTACCTTCATGTTCCCCTCAGCCGAGCCGGTTACGAAGAAGTCTTCGGAGGTGTCGAGCGCCAGGGCTTTGACGGCTGAATCGTGGGCCTGGAAGGTGTGTAGCAGCTGTCTCTGTCGGATGTCAAACACACACACAAAGCCCTTCCTGCCTCCTGAGATCAGCAGCTGCTGCTTGGGAGCGTACTGCAACACCGTCGCACCGTTCTCATGGCACGGGAAGGCTGGAGAGACAGATCACAACTAGGAGTTATGAGTGACAACACTAATACAGGGGACAGTGGGGTAAGTTGAACCAAACGGTAAGTTGAGCCAGCCCTTGTTTCTAGGAAACCATAAACAAAATGTATACTTTGACCAAACATTTAGGAAGAGGACATCATTTCATGGAGTCTGTGAAAAAGTGGTAAGCAAGGTTTAAAAAAGTGGATTTTCACTAAGTCAAATGAATGAATTGTGTTAGAGGTTTCATGATGCTTGTATCTAAACTAAAGTAGATCATTTAAAGATTGTTCTACACATCAGTTGGGCTCTCTATAAGCTTCAGTATGAGGACCTAAACCTAGCATGAAAGTGCATCCTTGTATCTGTGTGGGCTAATATAGTAAAATGTTTGCCTTGGGGTAAGATGAGCGAATGGGATAAATTGAGCCAACGGTTGAGCCAATGGCAAGTTGAGCAACATGAAGTGTTTTATTTCCAGGTGTAGCGCGAGATAGTATCGCTGGGATATTAGGTAACACCAGGGCTTATGTTAAATGTGTTCAAACCAGTACAAAGTTAGAGGTGTTAATCCGTGTTTACAGATGCTTAAAATGACTCAGACAAACAAGCCATTGTGATGAATTGTGATCGGGAAATAAAGACAGACATAGTTTAAATAGGTACAGAAATATGTAGGCAGCTCAACTTACCCTGTTCCTATGCTCAACTTACCCTGTTCCTATGCTCAACTTACCCTGTTCCTATGCTCAACTTACCCTGTTCCTATGCTCAACTTACCCTGTTCCCATGCTCAACTTACACCTGTTCCTATGCTCAATTTACCCTGTTCCTATGCTCAACTTACCCTGTTCCCTATGCTCAACTTACCCTGTTCCCTATGCTCAATTTACCCTGTTCCTATGCTCAACTTACCCTGTTCCTATGCTCAACTTACCCTGTTCCTATGCTCAACTTACCCTGTTCCCATGCTCAAAGTACCCTGTTCCCATGCTCAACTTACCCTGTTCCTATGCTCAAAGTACCCTGTTCCCATGCTCAACTTACCCTGTTCCTATGCTCAACTTACACCTGTTCCTATGCTCAATTTACCCTGTTCCTATGCTCAACTTACCCTGTTCCTATGCTCAACTTACCCTGTTCCTATGCTCAACTTACCCTGTTCCCTATGCTCAATTTACCCTGTTCCTATGCTCAACTTACCCTGTTCCTATGCTCAACTTACCCTGTTCCTATGCTCAACTTACCCCATAAACGGGAGACCACTTTTTTTTGGCCAAGCTATGTTTTCAAAACTGTAATGTTTACATAAATTCGGATTATTCCCAGGGATACACAACATCAACTGCCTTAATGTTACTGGACCACAGGAAGAGTAGCTGCTGCCTTGGCAGGAACTAATGGACTCCAGGAAGAGTAGCTGCTGCCTTGGCAGGAACTAATGGACACCAGTAAGAGTAGCTGCTGCCTTGGCAGGAACTAATGGACCACAGGAAGAGTAGCTGCTGCCTTGGCAGGAACTAATGGACTCCAGGAAGAGTAGCTGCTGCCTTGGCAGGAACTAATGGACTCCAGGAAGAGTAGCTGCTGCCTTGGCAGGAACTAATGGACACCAGTAAGAGTAGCTGCTGCCTTGGCAGGAACTAATGGACCACAGGAAGAGAAGCTGCTGACTTAGCAGGAACTAATGGACCACAGGAAGAGTAGCTGCGGCTTTGGCAGGAACTAATGAACTCCAGGAAGAGTAGCTGCTGCCTTGGCAGGAACTAATGGACACCAGTAAGAGTAGCTGCTGCCTTGGCAGGAACTAATGGACCACAGGAAGAGTAGCTGCTGCCTTGGCAGGAACTAATGGACTCCAGGAAGAGTAGCTGCTGCCTTGGCAGGAACTAATGGACTCCAGGAAGAGTAGCTGCTGCCTTGGCAGGAACTAATGGACACCAGTAAGAGTAGCTGCTGCCTTGGCAGGAACTAATGGACCTCAGGAAGAGGAGCTGATGACTTAACAGGAACTAATGGACCTCATGAAGAGTAGCTGATGCCTTGGCAGGAACTAATGGACCACAGGAAGAGTAGCTGATGCCTTGGCAGGAACTAATGGACCTCATGAAGAGCAGCTGATGCCTTGGCAGGAACGAATGGACCCCATGAAGTGTAGCTGATGCCTTTGCAGGAACTAATGGACCACAGGAAGAGTAACTGCTGCCTTGGCAGGAACTAATGGACCTCATGAAGAGTAGCTGATGCCTTGGCAGGAACGAATGGACCCCATGAAGAGTAGCTGATGCCTTGGCAGGAACTAATGAAACCCAGGAAGAGTAACTGCTGCCTTGGCAGGAACTAATGGACCACAGGAAGAGTAGCTGCTGCCTTGGCAGGAACTAATGGACCACAGGAAGAGTAACTGCTGCCTTGGCAGGAACTAATGGACCACAGGAAGAGTAACTGCTGCCTTGGCAGGAACTAATGGACCCCAGTAAGAGTAGCTGATGCCTTGGCAGGAACTAATGGACCACAGGAAGAGTAACTGATGCCTTGGCAGGAACTAATGGACCACAGGGAGAGTAACTGCTGCCTTGGCAGGAACTAATGGACCACAGGAAGAGTAGCTGATGCCTTGGCAGGAACTAATGGACCACAGGAAGAGTAACTACTGCCTTGGCAGGAACTAATGGACCACAGGAAGAGTAACTGCTGCCTTGGCAGGAACTAATGGACCACAGGAAGAGTAACTGCTGCCTTGGCAGGAACTAATGGACCACAGGAAGAGTAGCTGCTGCCTTAGCAGGAACTAATGGACCACAGGAAGAGTAACTGCTGCCTTGGCAGGAACTAATGGACCACAGGAAGAGTAGCTGCTGCCTTGGCAGGAACTAATGGACCACAGGAAGAGTAACTGCTGCCTTGGCAGGAACTAATGGACCACAGGAAGAGTAGCTGCTGCCTTGGCAGGAACTAATGGACCACAGGAAGAGTAACTGCTGCCTTGGCAGGAACTAATGAACCACAGGAAGAGTAGCTGCTGCCTTGGCAGGAACTAATGGACCACAGGAAGAGTAACTGCTGCCTTGGCAGGAACTAATGGACCACAGGAAGAGTAGCTGATGTCTTGGAAGGAACTAATGGGGATCCTTAATAAATACAAATACAAACATCCAGTTCTGGTTGCCTATTTATAAATTATTTATTAAATCATTATTTATTGAAGTTCTTGTCTCTCGTTATCATTGAACCTCTGCTAACTACATTCTTCACCTCTGGCCTAAGAACAGCCCTTAGTCTGGAGTTATCATTGAACCTCTGCTAGCTACATTCTTCACCTCTGGCCTAAGAACAGCCCTTAGTCTGGAGTTATCACACAATACTCTCAGAGTTCTCATGCCTTATTGCTTAAATATCTTTGTGAAAAAGAAGTCTATATTTCCCTTGACGGAGTGATGCTGAATGTAAAAATGTCCTAACTTACCCCACTCTCCTCTACTTTGCTTGATCAAGTCAAAATTTGATCGGTCACCTAATCTTTCATGTAATGGAGACACAATTGTGGCATCTAACTAGTTCATTTGGCTGGTTTTATCTGCTGTGGTAACTTTGTATGTTCATTTCTGGAGGACTGAAATGACAACTAAATCTTACCATGTACCATGGCGTTACTAGGGGAAACAAGAGTGTCCCACAGGAAGACATTTCTGGAGGACTGAAATTACAACTAAATCTTACCATGTACCATGGCGTTACTAGGGGAAATAAGAGTGTCCCACAGGAAGACATTTCTGGAGGACTGAAATTACAACTAAATCTTACCATGTACCATGGCGTTACTAGGTGAAATAAGAGTGTCCCACAGGCAGACATTTCTGGAGGAGAAAAGGAGAAAAGAGTTTGTCATTGGAGTTACTGTTATGACAGTATTGAGACTGGTGTAGTTTTGATATGTAATGTTGATACTGACCTGCTGTCGTTGGACTGTCCTGCCGTTGCGATGAGACTGGAGGAAGTGATGAAGGCAAAATCACCACAGGTCTTAGAGTGGCACTGCCAACTCTACAGAGAGACAGAGAGAGAGAGTGAGTCAGAGAGAGAGAAGGAACGAGTCAGAGAGAGAGAGAAGGAACGAGACAGAGAGAGAGAGGGAACGAGACAGAGACCGAGAGAGGGAACGAGACAGAGACCGAGAGAGGGAACGAGACAGAGACCGAGAGAGGGAACGAGACAGAGACCGAGAGAGGGAACGAGACAGAGACCGAGAGAGGGAACGAGACAGAGACCGAGAGAGAGAGAGGGGGAAAGAGACAGAAACCGAGAGTGAGACAGAGAGAGAGAGGCAAAGAGACAGAGAGAGAGAGTGAGTCAGAGAGAGAGAGGAAAAGAGACAGAGACCGAGAGAGAGAGACAGAGAGAGAGAGAGAGAAGGAAAGAGACAGAGACCGAGAATGAGAGAGAGAGAGGGAACGAGTCAGAGAGAGAGAGGGAACGAGACAGAGAGAGAGAGGGAACGAGACAGAGAGAGAGAGGGAACGAGACAGAGACCGAGAGAGGGAATGAGACAGAGACCGAGAGAGAGAGAGGGGGAAAGAGACAGAAACCGAGAGTGAGACAGAGAGAGAGAGAGGCAAAGAGACAGAGAGAGAGAGAGTGAGTCAGAGAGAGAGAGGAAAAGAGACAGAGACCGAGAGAGAGTGAGTCAGAGAGAGAGAGGAAAAGAGACAGAGACCGAGAGAGAGAGACAGAGAGAGAGAGTGAGTCAGAGAGAGAGAGAAGGAAAGACAGAGACCGAGAATGAGAGAGAGAGAGGGAACAAGACAGAGAGAGAGTGTGAGTCAGAGAGAGAGAGAGGGAAAGCGATAGAGACCGAGAGAGAGACGGAAAGAGACAGAGACCGAGAGAGAGAGGGAAAGAGACAGAAACCGAGAGAGACAGAGAGAGAGAGGGAAAGAGACAGAAACCGAGAGAGAGACAGAGAGAGAGAGGGAAAGAGACAGAGACCGAGAGAGAGACAGAGAGAGAGAGAGGGAGATCCAGAGAGAGAGTGAGATTGAGAGAGAGAGAGACAGGGAGAGCGAAAGAGAGGGAGAGAGAGAGCGAGACAGAGAGAGGGGGGAGAGAAAGAACAGAGGGGGAGTCAGACCGAGCGAGAGAGGAAGGGAGATAGAAGGCTGTGTTAGCCTCAGCCAAGCAGACAGAGGAAATCAATCACTCCTAATCGCTCTATCACTCACACACGCCCACTCTCTCACTCTCCCACCCTCTGTAAAACCCCCATCCCTAATCTTTCAAGCACCAGTGTGTGTGTGTGTGTGTGTGTGTGTTACGTACCACGTAGGGCTTGGGGTTAGAGGAGGTCTGGTTGACCTGCCACAGACTAAGGAAGCCTTCTCCATCTGATACACCACACTGGAGAGACAGACAGAGACAGAAAGAGAGAGAGACAGAGATAGCAAGAGACAGAGAGAGACAGAGATAGCGAGAGAGAGAGACAGAGATAGCGAGAGACAGAGACAGAGAGACACGTGGAGAGAGAGAGAGATAGCGAGAGACAGAGAGATAGCGAGAGACAGAGAGATAGCGAGAGACAGAGAGATAGCGAGAGACAGAGAGATAGCGAGAGACAGAGAGATAGCGAGAGACAGAGAGATAGCGAGACAGAGAGAAAGACAGAGCGAGATAGACAGAGAGAGAGGCAGATACAGAGAGAGCGACAGGAAGAGAGAGACAGACAGACACAGAGAGACAGCGACACAGAGAGAGACAGACAGATAGAAACAGAGACCAACACAGAGAGATCAGCACAATCATAATACTGAGGATGAAAAATAGTATTGTTGTCTGTGTGTGTGTGTCTTTGTGTGGACCTTGTTTCCCTGTGAGTTGAAGTAGAGGCGTGTGACTCTGGCATTGCCTGCCTGCCTGAAGCAGATGAGTTGCTGTGGCCTGTTCCACTCAAACATACGGACACTGCCGTCCTGAGCCCCAGTCATATCTAATACACAAACACAGAAACATTAGGAAATGTTTGAAATTCCCCTGTTTGAAGGAACAGACCCGTCATTCAAACAGTGTTGTGTACAGGCCGTCAGTATGCTGTATAGTACACATACTGTATAAGTAGTGGCATACTGTATATAACCTAGTAGTGGCATACTGTATATAACCTAGTAGTGGCATACTGTATATAACCTAGTAGTGGCATACTGTATATAACCTAGTAGTGGCATACTGTATATAACCTAGTAGTGGCATACTGTATATAACCTAGTAGTGGCATACTGTATATAACCTAGTAGTGGCATACTGTATATATCCTAGTAGTGGTATACTGTATATAACCTAGTAGTGGTTATAACCACTGCATATAACCAAGTAGTGGTTATAACCACTGTATATAACCAAGTAGTGGTTATAACCACTGTATATAACCAAGTAGTGGTTATAACCACTGTATATAACCAAGTAGTGGTTATAACCACTGTATATAACCAAGTAGTGGTTATAACCACTGTATATAACCTAGTAGTGTCATACTGCATATAACCTAGTAGTGGCATACTGTATATAACCTAGTAGTGGCATACTGTATATAACCTAGTAGTGGCATACTGTATATAACCTAGTAGTGGCATACTGTATATAACCTAGTAGTGGCATACTGTATATAACCTAGTAGTGGCATACTGTATATAACCTAGTAGTGGCATACTGTATATAACCTAGTAGTGGCATACTGTATATATCCTAATAGTGGCATACTGTATATAACCAAGTAGTGGTATACTGTATATAACCAAGTAGTGGTATACTGTATATAACCTAGTAGTGGCATATTGTATATAACCTAGTAGTGGCATACTGTATATAACCTAGTAGTGGCATACTGTATATAACCTAGTAGTGGCATACTGTATATAACCTAGTAGAGGCATACTGTATATATCCTAATAGTGGCATACTGTATATAACCAAGTAGTGGCATACTGTATATAACCAAGTAGTGGTATACTGTATATAACCTAGTAGTGGCATACTGTATATAACCTAGTAGTGGTATACTGTATATAACCTAGTAGTGGCATACTGTATATAACCTAATAGTGGCATACTGTATATAACCTAGTAGTGGTATACTGTATATAACCTAGTAGTGGCATATTGTATATAACCTAGTAGTGGTATACTGTATATAACCTAGTAGTGGTATACTGTATATAACCTAGTAGTGGCATACTGTATATAACCTAGTAGTGGCATACTGTATATAACCTAGTAGTGGCATACTGTATACAACCTAGTAGTGGTATACTGTATATAACCTAGTAGTGGTATACTGTATATAACCTAGTAGTGGCATACTGTATATAACCTAGTAGTGGTATACTGTATATAACCTAGTAGTGGTATACTGTATATAACCTAGTAGTGGCATACTGTATACAACCTAGTAGTGACATACTGTATACAACCTAGTAGTGGCATACTGTATATAACCTAGTAGTGGTATACTGTATATAACCTAGTAGTGGTATACTGTATATAACCTAGTAGTGGTATATGGTACTGTATACATTAGATGGTACCTACAGTACTGGAATATGGGGTGGGAGGTCATTCTCTTCACATTGTTCAGGTTCCTCTGTATATAACCTAGTAGTGGTATACTGTATATAACCAAGTAGCGGTATACTGTATATAACCTAGTAGTGGTATACTGTATACAACCTAGTAGTGGTATACTGTATACAACCTAGTAGTGGTATACTGTATATAACCTAGTAGTGGTATATGGTACTGTATACATTAGATGATACCTACAGTACTGGAATATGGGGTGGGAGGTCATTCTCTTCACATTGTTCAGGTTCCTCTGTATATAACCTAGTAGTGGTATATGGTACTGTATACATTAGATGGTACCTACAGTACTGGAATATGGGGTGGGAGGTCATTCTCTTCACATTGTTCAGGTTCCTCTGTATATAACCTAGTAGTGGTATACTGTATATTACCTAGTAGTGGCATACTGTATATTACCTAGTAGTGGCATACTGTATATAACCTAGTAGTGGTATATGGTACTGTATACATTAGATGGTACCTACAGTACTGGAATATGGGGTGGGAGGTCATTCTCTTCACATTGTTCAGGTTCCTCTTCATAATCTGAAAAACAACATTCAAATAACCTAATACATCAAACTTCATTTGAAACCTCAGTCTTTAAAACATTCAGTCAATACACAGTGATGCCCTACACTACGGACTTCAGTAGTCAACTAGGACATTTCTTTGAACTGAAACAGCTCTGATGAAGGCCAACATGCCGATACGTCAGCTTCATAAACTGAAGTGATACTGGCCAGAGCAGTGGGCAGGTCTTTCTTTTAGTTCATTAAAACTACTCTACAACCTTTCACTCTAAAGGGGATTCATCATCTGAACTGGGACCTGTTTTACACATACAGTCTGGCCTTACCAAGACTCACCACCTAGAATAGGACATATTTATACTTCTGGTACAAGGTACTCCATATTGACTGTAGCATGAAGAATTATCACTAGAATAGGACATATTTATACTTCTGGTACAAGGTACTCCATATTGACTGTAGCATGAAGAATTATCACTAGAATAGGACATATTTATACTTCTCATACAAGGTACTCCATATTGACTGTAGCATGAAGAATTATCACTAGAATAGGACATATTTATACTTCTGGTACAAGGTACTCCATATTGACTGTAGCATGAAGAATTATCACTTGAATGGGGACATATTTATACTTCTGGTACAAGGTACTCCATATTGACTGTAGCATGAAGAATTATCACTTGAATGGGGACATATTTGAGAAGTGTTGATGCGGTGACGCAGGCCTGTACCTTGGGCAGCCGAGGAGACGCTGTGAGAGCTGGGTATCTGTGTGTTGATACTCTCCCATCTCTCTCATACAAACACACACACTGCCTATCTCTGGTAACATAGACTCATCTACCAGCCTGTTTAGTCCTCAACTCTCTGTATGTTTGGCCTGAGATAGATAAAGCAGTGTCCATATTCACTGGACTGACTAGGTCCAGCTAGCGGGCCTCGGTTCAGACACAGCGAGTGAGGAATAGGGTGAGACAATGACTTCTGACATTAAAAGAAGAACGTTTGTCTGCTTGCTTTCAACCGTACTGTTTTACAGTACTCTGATGAGTTCTGCTAGGTACTGCTGCACATATTTCCTATGACACCAGAGCAGTGTGGGGAGAGACAATAGGAAGGGGTTTTCATAATAAACAGACAGGACCTTGAGTTTAGAGTGGTGAGCTGTGAGCCAGACAGGCTGGGACGGAGGTTTGACTCCTGAGTACTGTGTCCCTCTACAGGTCAGTACAGACTACTACCTCTCTCACTGGACTACACTGCACTGACAAGGTCCAAGTAAATGGAAAGTGGGAAAGGAGATACTCTACCTAGTCAGTTGTCCAACTGAATGCATTCAACTGAAATGTCAAAAGTTTGGAGTCACTTAGAAATGTCCTTGTTTTTGAAAGAAAAGCACATTTTGTTGTCCATTAAAATAACATCAAATTGATCAGAAATACAGTGTAGACATTGTTAATGTTGTAAATGACTATTGTTGCTGGAAACGTCTGATTTTTAATGGAATATCTACATAGGCGTACAGAGACCCATTATCAGCAACCATCACTCCTGTGTTCCAATGGCACATTGTGTTAGCTAATCTAATTTTAAAAGGCTAATTGTTCATTAGAAAACCATTTTGCAATTATGTTAGCACAGCTGAAAACTGTTCTAATTAAAGAAGCAATACAACTGGCCATCTTTAGACTAGTTGAGTATCTGGAGATCCAGAATTAGTGGTTCGATTACAGGCTAAAAATGTCCAGAAACAAATAACTTTCTTCTGAAACTCGTCAGTTTATTCTTGTTCTGAGAAATGAAGGCTATTCCATGCGAGAAATTGCCAAGAAACTGAAGATCTCATACAATGTTGTGTACTACTCCCTTCACAGAACCGCGCAAACTGGCCCTAACCAGAATAGAAAGAGGAGTGGGAGGCCCCGGTGCACAACTGAGCAAGAGGACAAGTACATTCAAGTGTCTAGTTTGAGAAACAGACACCACACAAGTTCTCAACTGGAAGCTTCATTAAATAGTACCAGCAAAACACCAGTCTCAATGCCAACAGTGGATAGGCGATTCCGGGATGCTGGCCCACGGAATAGCCTGAATTTCTCAGAACAAGAATATACTGACGAGTTTCAGAAGAAAGTTATTTGTTTCTGGACATTTTTAGCCTGTAATCAAACCCACAAATGCTGATGCTCCTGATACTCAACTAGTCTAAAGAAGGCCAGTTGTATTGCTTCTTTAATCAGCAAGACAGTTTTCAGCTGTGCTAACATAATTGTAAAAGGGTTTTCTAATGATCAATTAGTATTTTAACATGATAAACTTGGATTAGCTAACACAACGTGGCATTGGAACACAGGAGTGATGGTTGCTGATAATGGGCCTCTGTACACCCATGTAGATATTCCATTGAAAATCAGCCGTTTCCAGCTACAGTAGTCATTTACAACATTAACAATGTCTACACTGTATTACTGATCAATTTGATGTTATTTTAATGGACAACAAAATGTGCTTTTCTTTCAAAAACAAGGAAATGTTTAAGTGACCCCAAACTTCTGAACGGTAGTTTATTTATATACACACACTGTATGTATGTGTGTGTGTGTCTGTGTGTGATTATACTATGCATCTGTGTGTGTGTGAGTGGAGGATGTTTTGTGTGTGTAGGATGTTTTGTGTGTGTATGTGTGTGAATGAATGTGTGAGTGAGTGGAGGATGTTTTGTGTGTGTATGTGTGTGTGTGAGTGAGTGAGTGGAGGATGTTGTGTGTGTGTAGGATGTTTTGTGTGTGAGTGGAGGATGTTTTGTGTGTGAGTGAGTGGAGGATGTTTTGTGTGTGTGTGAGTGAGTGTGTGAGTGAGTGGAGGATGTTTGTGTGTCGTACCACACTAGCACCCATGCTGGTCTGCCCACTCCCCAGCCAGGGCATGGATGCAGAGGCTGCCATGTCTTTGGGGTTGAAGTGGGACGGGGTAGAGGAGGCCTGGGCAACGTTAGTGTGGGAAGAACGGTAGTCCACGTCATCAGAACTGAGGAGAGAAAGAAGTCCAACACAATGTATGAATATGTGTATATGTGTATGTGTATGTGTGTGTGTAACAGTGTATTGACCTGTGTGACTCCTTGTCAAAGTCCTCTCCTATCCAGGTGTAGGGCTGAGCAGCTAACAGAGTAGACACATCAACCTCCTGCACGTCGTGAGTGGACGCCAGCACTATCTCATTGGTGTTAGCCTGGAGGGGGAGGAGAGAGGGGGGGAGGGAGGGAGAGAAGAGAGGGGAGGGGGAGGGAGGGAGAGGGGAGGAGGGGATAAGGGAAGGAGGGAGAGAAGAGGGGGGGAGAGAAGAGAGGGGGGGATGAGAGGGGGAGGGGGGAGAGAAGAGAGGGTGGGGGAGAGAAGAGGGGGGGGGAGAAGGGGGGGAGAAGAGGGGGGGACGAGAGGGGAAGGGGGGGAGAAGAGGGGGGGAGAGAAGAGAGGGGGGGATGAGAGGGGGAGGGGGGAGAGAAGACAGGGAGGGGGAGAGAAGAGGGGGGGGGGAGGGGGGGAGAAGAGGGGGGGACGAGAGGGGAAGGGGGGAGAAGAGGGGGGGACGAGAGGGGAGGGAGGGAGAGAAGAGGGGGGGAGACGAGAGGGGAGGGAGGGAGGGGTGAGAGAAGAGGCCAGTAAATGTATACCACATTCCAACGTATAGAAACATTTAGATGTGGTGAAGTGTGTGTTAACCCCCCTAAGGCTGATGTCCACGCCCATGTGGAAATCTATTTAGCAGAATACAAAAATCCATCAGTATAAGTTAGAGATATCATTTTTTTTGCATTGGATGTGTCTCAATCCACCGCATCCGCCTATGTAACACTTCCGCATTTGGGGTGAAAGGTGACAGAGCTAGAGCAGTGTTTGTCAGACCATGAGACATCAGAAAATCGGTACTCTCACAAAATCGTCTGTAGCGACGGAACGGTTTGGACAAAAATCCCTTTACGGAGGAGACTCTCAGGAACACGATGGTGTTCTCCGTTTTGCTCTACGGCCCCCACAAGGGTCTGAAGCCGATACTGCCGATCTGCCAACTTCTGTCTGTAGGGTCCCAACAGTTTGGGCTAAACACTGATCTGTGTAAAGGTGACTCTCAGGAACACGTATACATGGGCTGTTCTGCTCTAGGACGTCCACAGGTCTCACAAGTCCAGTCTGAAGGTCCCCCGGTACCAGTTTAAAATCATTTATGGAAGTATATATGGAGACTGTTTAGTGACAAAAATAAGGGATTAAATAGATGTAAAAAAAAGTATAAAATTAGACAGGGCTTAGACTGTTATATGTTAACTGGTGGCCTTATTGGCCAGTCTAATGGAATCCACTCTACTCATTTATCTCTATGGTGTCGGACTCTAAAACCTGACGTAGTTTGACATTCAGGTGCCATGTTCATCAAATGGGAAAGCTTTGTGTGTGGGTGTCTGTGTGCACTGCAGAGGTCTCTCACCCTGTTGATGGCGAAGGCCATGATGATGTCAGACTCCTTGTGGATGATCTTAGCATTCCTTCCTGGGTAGCCTAAGTCTCCCTCCACCTGGAACACATTATCACAGCACCCGCCATCATTTAGTACACCTGGTACATACATACTGTACACAGACACACAATGTCTTAGCATAGACACCTGTTACATACACACACAGCCACACGCTATCACAACACCCCTACACTGACACACAGCCACACACAGCAGTGACACAGTGAGCACTCAGAGAGAACATGCAGGTTAGGTCCACGTGACACCTCTCTGTCAGAGCTGGAAGAGGGGCTGGAATAAGTCATCATTACAGAGGGGATGATAGTATTTAGGAAGAGATGAAGAATGGGTCCAGCAGCAGAAGAATGAAAGACTTTAGGCCCAGCTATAGAAGGAATGACCAGACAGAGACAGACCGTGTGTTAGTGGGGGTAGAGACAGACCGTGTGTCAGTGGGGGTAGAGACAGACTGTGTGTTAGTGGGGGTAGAGACAGACCGTGTGTTAGTGGGGGGAGAGACAGACCGTGTGTTAGTGGGGGGAGAGACAGACCGTGTGTTAGTGGGGGGAGAGACAGACCGTGTGTTAGTGGGGGGAGAGACAGACCGTGTGTTAGTGGGGGGAGAGACAGACCGTGTGTTAGTGGGGGTAGAGACAGACCGTGTGTTAGTGGGGGTAGAGACAGACCGTGTGTTAGTGGGGGTAGAGACAGACCGTGTGTTAGTGGGGGTAGAGACAGACCGTGTGTTAGTGGGGGGAGAGACAGACCGTGTGTTAGTGGGGGTAGAGACAGACCGTGTGTCAGTGGGGGTAGAGACAGACCGTGTGTCAGTGGGGGCTAGAGACAGACCGTGTGTTAGTGGGGGTAGAGACAGACCGTGTGTCAGTGGGGGTAGAGACAGACCGTGTGTCAGTGGGGGTAGAGACAGACCGTGTGTCGGTGGGGGTAGAGACAGACCGTGTGTCGGTGGGGGTAGAGACAGACCATGTCAGTGTGTCAGTGGGGGTAGAGACAGACCGTGTGTCGGTGGGGGTAGAGACAGACCGTGTGTCAGTGGGGGTAGAGACAGACCGTGTGTCAGTGGGGGTAGAGACAGACCGTGTGTCAGTGGGGGCTAGAGACAGACCGTGTGTTAGTGGGGGGTAGAGACAGACCGTGTGTTAGTGGGGGGTAGAGACAGACTGTGTGTTAGTGGGGGGTAGAGACAGACCGTGTGTTAGTGGGGGTAGAGACAGACCGTGTGTTAGTGGGGGTAGAGACAGACCGTGTGTCAGTGGGGGTAGAGACAGACCGTGTCAGTGTGGGTAGAGACAGACCGTGTCAGTGTGTTAGTGGGGGTAGAGACAGACCGTGTCAGTGTGTTAGTGGGGGTAGAGACAGACCGTGTCAGTGTGTTAGTGGGGGTAGAGACAGACCGTGTCAGTGTGTTAGTGGGGGTAGAGACAGACCGTGTCAGTGTGTTAGTGGGGGTAGAGACAGACCGTGTTAGTGGGGGTAGAGACAGACCGTGTCAGTGTGTTAGTGGGGGTAGAGACAGACCATGTCAGTGTGTCAGTGGGGGTAGAGACAGACCGTGTGTCAGTGGGGGTAGAGACAGACCGTGTGTCAGTGGGGGTAGAGACAGACCGTGTGTCAGTGGGGGTAGAGACAGACCGTGTGTCAGTGGGGGTAGAGACAGACCGTGTGTCAGTGGGGGTAGAGACAGACCGTGTGTCAGTGGGGGTAGAGACAGACCGTGTGTCAGTGGGGGTAGAGACAGACCGTGTGTCAGTGGGGGTAGAGACAGACCGTGTGTCGGTGGGGGTAGAGACAGACCGTGTGTCGGTGGGGGTAGAGACAGACCGTGTGTCGGTGGGGGTAGAGACAGACCGTGTGTCGGTGGGGGTAGAGACAGACCGTGTGTCGGTGGGGGTAGAGACAGACCGTGTGTCGGTGGGGGTAGAGACAGACCGTGTCAGTGTGTTAGTGGGGGTAGAGACAGACCGTGTCAGTGTGTTAGTGGGGGTAGAGACAGACCGTGTCCGTGTGGGTAGAGACAGACCGTGTCAGTGTGTTAGTGGGGGTAGAGACAGACTGTGTCAGTGTGGGTAGAGACAGACCGTGTCAGTGTGTTAGTGGGGGTAGAGACAGACCGTGTTAGTGGGGGTAGAGACAGACCGTGTGTCAGTGGGGGTAGAGACAGACCGTGTGTCAGTGGGGGTAGAGACAGACCGTGTGTCGGTGGGGGTAGAGACAGACCGTGTGTCGGTGGGGGTAGAGACAGACCGTGTGTCGGTGGGGGTAGAGACAGACCGTGTCAGTGTGTTAGTGGGGGTAGAGACAGACCGTGTCAGTGTGTTAGTGGGGGTAGAGACAGACCGTGTCCGTGTGGGTAGAGACAGACCGTGTCAGTGTGTCAGTGTGGGTAGAGACAGACCGTGTCAGTGTGTTAGTGGGGGTAGAGACAGACCGTGTTAGTGGGGGTAGAGACAGACCGTGTCAGTGTGTTAGTGGGGGTAGAGACAGACCGTGTCAGTGTGTTAGTGGGGGTAGAGACAGACCCTGTGTCAGTGGGCGTAGAGACAGACCGTGTGTCAGTGGGGGTAGAGACAGACCGTGTGTCAGAGGGGGTAGAGACAGACCGTGTGTCAGTGGGGGTAGAGACAGACCGTGTGTCAGTGGGGGTAGAGACAGACCGTGTGTCAGTGGGGGTAGAGACAGACCGTGTGTCAGTGGGGGTAGAGACAGACCGTGTGTCAGTGGGGGTAGAGACAGACCGTGTGTCAGTGGGGGTAGAGACAGACCGTGTGTCAGTGGGGGTAGAGACAGACCGTGTGTCAGTGGGGGTAGAGACAGACCGTGTGTCAGTGGGGGTAGAGACAGACCGTGCGTCAGTGGGGGTAGAGACAGACCGTGCGTCAGTGGGGGTAGAGACAGACCGTGCGTCAGTGGGGGTAGAGACAGACCGTGCGTCAGTGGGGGTAGAGACAGACCGTGTGTCAGTGGGGGTAGAGACAGACCGTGTGTTAGTGGGGGTAGAGACAGACCGTGTGTTAGTGGGGGTAGAGACAGACCGTGTGTTAGTGGGGGTAGAGACAGACCGTGTGTTGGTGGGGGTAGAGACAGACCGTGTGTTGGTGGGGGTAGAGACAGACCGTGTGTTGGTGGGGGTAGAGACAGACCGTGTGTTGGTGGGGGTAGAGACAGACCGTGTGTTGGTGGGGGTAGAGACAGACCGTGTGTTGGTGGGGGTAGAGACAGACCGTGTCAGTGTGTTGGTGGGGGTAGAGACAGACCGTGTCAGTGTGTTGGTGGGGGTAGAGACAGACCGTGTCAGTGTGTTAGTGGGGGTAGAGACAGACCGTGTCAGTGTGGTGAGGTGATGTAATGAGGTAGTGGGTTAGTGACAGACAGTGGGTTGAGGTGATGAGGTAGTGGGTTAGTGACAGACATTGGGTTGAGGTGATGAGGTAGTGGGTTAGTGAAAGACAGTGGGTTGAGGTGATGAGATAGTGGGTTAGTGACAGACCTTGTCAGTGGGGTGGGGTGATGTGATGAGGTAGGTTAGTGACAGACATTTGGGTGAGGTGATGTGATGAGTTAATGGGTTAGTGACAGTGAGGTGATGAGGTAGTGGGTTAGTGACAGACCGTGTCAGTGGGGTGAGGTGATGTGATGAGTTAGTGGGTTAGTGACAGTGAGGTTAGGTAGTAGGTAAGGTTGCAAAATTATGCTAACTTTCCCCAAATTCTTACATTTTTCAGAAATCCTGGTTTAAGGATTATGGATTCTTATTCCTTCCTGATTCCAGGAATATTACAAATGTGATTTCTGGAAAACCCTGGTAGTGTTGGGTTAGTGAGTAGTAATGGTGAGGTGAAGCTCTGGAAAACCCTGGTCGTGTTGGGTTAGTGAGTAGTAATGGTGAGGTGAAGCTCTGGAAAACCCTGGTCGTGTTGGGTTAGTGAGTAGTAATGGTGAGGTGAAGCTCTGGAAAACCCTGGTCGTGTTGGGTTAGTGAGTAGTAATGGTGAGGTGAAGCTCTGGAAAACCCTGGTCGTGTTGGGTTAGTGAGTAGTAATGGTGAGGTGAAGCACTGGAAAACCCTGGTCGTGTTGGGTTAGTGAGTAGTAATGGTGAGGTGAAGAAGCTCTGGAAAACCCTGGTCGTGTTGGGTTAGTGAGTAGTAATGGTGAGGTGAAGCTCTGGAAAACCCTGGTAGTGTTGGGTTAGTGAGTAGTAATGGTGAGGTGAAGCTCTGGAAAACCCTGGTCGTGTTGGGTTAGTGAGTAGTAATGGTGAGGTGAAGCTCTGGAAAACCCTGGTCATGGTGGGTTAGTGAGTAGTAATGGTGAGGTGAAGTTCTGGAAAACCCTGGTTGTGTTGGGTTAGTGAGTAGTAATGGTGAGGTGAAGCTCTGGAAAACCCTGGTCATGGTGGGTTAGTGAGTAGTAATGGTGAGGTGAAGCTCTGGAAAACCCTGGTAGTGTTGGGTTAGTGCGTAGTAATGGTGAGGTGAAGCTCTGGAAAACCCTGGTAGTGTTGGGTTAGTGAGTAGTAATGGTGAGGTGAAGCTCTGGAAAACCCTGGTAGTGTTGGGTTAGTGAGTAGTAATGGTGAGGTGAAGCTCTGGAAAACCCTGGTCATGGTGGGTTAGTGAGTAGTAATGGTGAGGTGAAGCTCTGGAAAACCCTGGTCGTGTTGGGTTAGTGAGTAGTAATGGTGAGGTGAAGCTCTGGAAAACCCTGGTCATGGTGGGTTAGTGAGTAGTAATGGTGAGGTGAAGCTCTGGAAAACCCTGGTCGTGTTGGGTTAGTGAGTAGTAATGGTGAGGTGAAGCCCTGGAAAACCCTGGTCGTGTTGGGTTAGTGAGTAGTAATGGTGAGGTGAAGCTCTGGAAAACCCTGGTCATGGTGGGTTAGTGAGTAGTAATGGTGAGGTGAAGCTCTGGAAAACCCTGGTAGTGTTGGGTTAGTGAGTAGTAATGGTGAGGTGAAGCTCTGGAAAACCCTGGTCGTGTTGGGTTAGTGAGTAGTAATGGTGAGGTGAAGAAGCTCTGGAAAACCCTGGTCGTGTTGGGTTAGTGAGTAGTAATGGTGAGGTGAAGCTCTGGAAAACCCTGGTCGTGTTGGGTTAGTGAGTAGTAATGGTGAGGTGAAGCTCTGGAAAACCCTGGTCGTGTTGGGTTAGTGAGTAGTAATGGTGAGGTGAAGCTCTGGAAAACCCTGGTCATGGTGGGTTAGTGAGTAGTAATGGTGAGGTGAAGCTCTGGAAAACCCTGGTCATGGTGGGTTAGTGAGTAGTAATGGTGAGGTGAAGAAGCTCTGGAAAACCCTGGTCGTGTTGGGTTAGTGAGTAGTAATGGTGAGGTGAAGCTCTGGAAAACCCTGGTCGTGTTGGGTTAGTGAGTAGTAATGGTGAGGTGAAGCTCTGGAAAACCCTGGTAGTGTTGGGTTAGTGAGTAGTAATGGTGAGGTGAAGAAGCTCTGGAAAACCCTGGTCGTGTTGGGTTAGTGAGTAGTAATGGTGAGGTGAAGCTCTGGAAAACCCTGGTCGTGTTGGGTTAGTGAGTAGTAATGGTGAGGTGAAGCTCTGGAAAACCCTGGTCGTGTTGGGTTAGTGAGTAGTAATGGTGAGGTAAAGCTCTGGAAAACCCTGGTAGTGTTGGGTTAGTGAGTAGTAATGGTGAGGTGAAGCTCTGGAAAACCCTGGTCATGGTGGGTTAGTGAGTAGTAATGGTGAGGTGAAGCTCTGGAAAACCCTGGTCATGGTGGGTTAGTGAGTAGTAATGGTGAGGTGAAGCTCTGGAAAACCCTGGTCGTGTTGGGTTAGTGAGTAGTAATGGTGAGGTGAAGCTCTGGAAAACCCTGGTAGTGTTGGGTTAGTGAGTAGTAATGATGAGGTGAAGAAGCTCTGGAAAACCCTGGTCGTGTTGGGTTAGTGAGTAGTAATGGTGAGGTGAAGCTCTGGAAAACCCTGGTCGTGTTGGGTTAGTGAGTAGTAATGGTGAGGTGAAGCTCTGGAAAACCCTGGTCGTGTTGGGTTAGTGAGTAGTAATGGTGAGGTAAAGCTCTGGAAAACCCTGGTAGTGTTGGGTTAGTGAGTAGTAATGGTGAGGTGAAGCTCTGGAAAACCCTGGTCATGGTGGGTTAGTGAGTAGTAATGGTGAGGTGAAGCTCTGGAAAACCCTGGTAGTGTTGGGTTTGTGAGTAGTAATGGTGAGGTAAAGCTCTGGAAAACCCTGGTAGTGTTGGGTTAGTGAGTAGTAATGGTGAGGTGAAGCTCTGGAAAACCCTGGTCATGGTGGGTTAGTGAGTAGTAATGGTGAGGTGAAGCTCTGGAAAACCCTGGTAGTGTTGGGTTTGTGAGTAGTAATGGTGAGGTGAAACTCTGGAAACCCTGGTAGTGTTGGGTTAGTGAGTAGTAATGGTGAGGTGAAGCATGCCAAGTGATTAGAAGAGAGACTTACACAGCCCTGAGCAGGTACCAGTTCATACTGTACAGACAGACACCTTGATACTACCTTGTTGGACCTGAGAGCTCCAGATACACAGTTTGGGCTGAGGAGATCCATATAGCCTTCAACACACTACACAACACATGCACAAAACACAAAATGAAGAAAACAAAAATGACAGGGTTGTTTGGATGGTAGATACACGCAGCCACACACACAGTCAGTGTGTCAATACGTGGATGAGGCAAAGGCTTCTCCCAACCCAAACAATGTCCAATCACATGGTAACAGAGTGGAGTGCTGGGGAGATAGCAGAGGTCTCTCTCAATGTAATGACAGTGGGTGGAGGGGAGGTTGGGGCACAGTCTCAACACCAAAGTCAAAATAAACACACCTTAAAGAGTCTACTTACTGGAAGTCAGGTATAAGGTAGTTTGAAATCACATCTTTAACTTTCTACTCAAATCTCAACAAAGCAGGATCTATGTATGTGGTTATAATTGCGTTTAGAAAGGAGATGCACCATATAAGATGACTGTCTGTGTTAGCAGATGTCTTCAGACATGATCATGAACATTTGAATAATACTAATAATAGAGGTGATTATAGTAGTGGTGATGGTGTGCAGACATCACAGAATTCTCTGTTCTTGATTACACAATACAAGGCCGTCAAAACCATAATAATAACAATAGAAGTGTGTGTGTGTGTGTGTGTGTGTGTGTGTGTGTGTGTGTGTGTGTTATACACTACTCTTCAGAAGTTAAATTAACTGGGCCATAATGTACAAAATAATTATGGACCTTACTCAAAATACAGAATATATAAAATATAAATCAATAGAATTTGGGATTTGAAGAACTATTGTTATGAAGATGATTCTACGGACACATCCAGACCGATGATCTGTCTGACATGGTGCATGTTGTAGGAGAGGCTGGACTGGAGGAGGTAACACTATGTTAAACCTGTTTCTCAGAAGTTACCTGCTATGTACTCATTAACAAGTTAGGTGCTATAATGACACCTTTCTGAATCCACTTAATTAATCATTAACAAGTTAGGTGCTATAATGACACCTTTCTGAATCCACTTAATTAATCATTAACAAGTTAGGTGCTATAATGACACCTTTCTGAATCCACTTAATTAATCGTTAACAAGTTAGGTGCTATAATGACACCTTTCTGAATCCACTTAATTAATCATTAACAAGTTAGGTGCTATAATGACACCTTTCTGAATCCACTTAATTAATCGTTAACAAGTTAGGTGCTATAATGACACCTTTCTGAATCCACCTTGAAACATATAATGACCAATTGACTAGTTTAATGTGTAAGTAATAACCAGGTAAATAAAGGATGCCTGGTGTATGAGACCAGACATGCTGTAGATGTAGGGGACAGACAGACACAGATTGTACCAGGGGTCCAGTTTAGCTCGTTACCTCGCTCTGCTTCCTCTTCTTAGTGAAGATATAGCGAATCAGAGTCTCCTGAAGAACTTCCTGTTTCACCAGGTAGTGCCAGAGACGCCTCGCAGGGAATGAAATGTGGTTCTTATTCCTGGAACACGAGACACACACACAGAAACATGTGAGAACATGGGTGTGTGTGTGTGTAGTCTAAGTATCTGTGTGTGTAGTCTATGGTCTATGTATCTGTGTGTAGTCTATGTTCTGTGTGTAGTCTATGTATCTGTGTGTGTAGTCTATGGATCTCTCTCTCTCTCTGTGTGTGTGTGTGTGTGTGTGTGTGTGTGTGTGTGTGTGGGTGTGTGTGTAGTCTATGTATCTGTGTGTAGTCTATATATCTGTGTATCTGTGTGTAGTCTATGTATCTCTCTGTGTGTGTTTGTGTGTGTGTGTGTGTGTTTGTGTAGTCTAAGTATCTGTGTGTGTAGTCTATGGTCTATGTATCTGTGTGTGTAGTCTATGTTCTGTGTGTAGTCTATGGTCTATGTATCTGTGTGTGTAGTCTATGGATCTCTCTGTGTGTGTGTGTGTGTGTGTGTGTGTGTGTGTGCAGTCTATGTATCTGTGTGTGTAGTCTATATATCTGTGTATCTGTGTGTGGTCTATGTATATGTTTGTGGTCTATGTATCTGTGTGTGAGTGTGTGTAGTCTATGTATCTCTCTGTGTGTGTGTGTGTGTGTGTGTGTGTGTGTGTGTGTGGTCTATGTATCTGTGTGTGTAGTCTATGTATCTCTGTGTGTGTAGTCTATGTATCTGTGTAGTCTATGTATCTGTGTGTGTGTGTGTAGTCTATGTATCTGTGTGTGTGTGTGTGTGTGTGAATAATACCCACTTGAAAGGTGTGTTGTCAGGCTCCAGCATGGCCTTGTGTCTCAGTATGGCGGGCCCCCCTCCTGTGCTGAGGTCAGTGGGGTAGGTGTTGATGTAGTTGGGAGGAGGACCATCAAACTTGTTCATCCTCTCCTGGAGTTGGGTCTCCCAGTTCTCTAGTGTCTTCAGCACAGCATTCCCCAGAGGAGACGTCACCGGCAGGTCTGATGGAGGGAGGATAGGACGATAACAGAAAGAAAAACTGTTTTGGTTGCGCCGCTCTAGAGAGTGAGTGAGTGAGTGAGTGAGTGAGTGAGTGAGTGAGTGAGTGAGTGAGTGAGTGAGTGAGTGAGTGAGTGAGTGAGTGAGTGAGTGAGTGAGTGAGTGAGTGAGTGAGTGAGTGAGTGAGTGAGTGAGTGAGTGAGTGAGTGAGTGAGTGAGTGAGTGAGTGAGTGAGTGAGTGAGTGAGTGAGTGAGTGAGTGAGTGAGTGAGTGAGTGAGTGCGTGCGTGCGTGCGTGCGTGCGTGCGTGCGTGCGTGCGTGCGTGCGTGCGTGAGTGAGTGAGTGAGTGAGTGAGTGAGTGAGTGAGTGTTGAATATTTTCCCGGTATATTACAATTGTTCCATCCCCAGAATAATTCACTTTTCTCCCGGGGTACACTGAATATCCCACCAAAACTGGAAGTGTCATTCAAAAGCATTATAAAGTATATAAATAGGCCTGTCTGGATGTAATTAGAGCTTTGATCCAAAATTCAACCCTGATGCTACCTGAGCCTGACGAGCCCTACATTAAAGACATTTACTGAGCCCTACACATTAAAGACATTTACTGAGCCCTACATTAAAGACATTTACTGAGCCCTACATTAAAGACATTTACTGAGCCCTACATTAAAGACATTTACTGAGCCCTACATTAAAGACATTTACTGAGCCCTACATTAAAGACATTTACTGAGCCCTACATTAAAGACATTTACTGAGCCCTACACATTAGACATTTACTGAGCCCTACATTAAAGACATTTACTGAGCCCTACATTAAAGACATTTACTGAGCCCTACATTAAAGACATTTACTGAGCCCTACACATTAGACATTTACTGAGCCCTACATTAAAGACATTTACTGAGCCCTACATTAAAGACATTTACTGAGCCCTACATTAAAGACATTTACTGAGCCCTACATTAAAGACATTTACTGAGCCCTACACATTAAAGACATTTACTGAGCCCTACATTAAAGACATTTACTGAGCCCAAGCCCAAAAAAGCCCAAATGATGGTGCCCTTATCCAATACATATATGATATAGTCTACTGCACATTACACACGACAATAAAAACATAAAAGCCCATAGATGTAGCTAGCTATATGCTCTCTTGACTAAATAAATGAACCTAGCTCCAGTAGGTTAATCTGTATTCCTGTACTGCATTGTATTATACTGATTATGAACTGGTTTTACTCACCTCATTCCAACCATGATAAAGCAGGGAGAGATCATGTGATTCTGGTGCAGCACATGCAGCCTACAAAGTTGCTACAGGATAGCAAATTAGATTTGAATTCTGAAATTGAATAGGGCCTATTTGTATAATTAGTAGGCTGACCTTTCATAATATTTCCCCTAATGTTACTAGCCCACCTCCTCTTTCTCTATTGTTGCTTCATTCCTTCCTCTCTTTCAACAGTTCAATGAATTACGTTTTGTTGTCCTTATCTTCATCATTCTAAAGACATCATTGAGTAATATAGGACCAGGATTAGATGCAGAAGGCTTTCACTTCTCTTCATGAAGATTGAATGGTTCTGGGTCTGAATAAATAACTGTTATAACCTACCACCATCGTGAGGTCACTCTTCTTTCAAACTACCTGTTTGTTCTATTGGCTGCTGCATTTAACATTCAGCAAACAAGAGCTTGTGTCCCTCTTCTAATAGTCTATTGGCATAAGAAACGCAAAAATATAATAATGTCCAGCAAACTATTCTACTGTATCTTTTCCTGCATGGGATTCCAAGAGCTAAGGAGCGTTATTTAGGGAGAGAGGCCAGCGGAGCACAGGTGTGTGCGTACTGAGCAAGAGACACAAGAGGCTATACATTAGAAGCTTATTATGCATAACCCATCATTAATTTGCTAAATATAAGACTAATACTGCATTGAATGTATTACCTGAAAGAGGTGGGCTGGGACATCTATATATAAAGAACAATCTAGAACAGGATGATCTATTTTGGATGCAATTTGAATGGAGTTGATGGAGAGAGAGAAAGACAGAGTGCCCGGTCAGGTACTGATTTAAAGCAACGATATTCGAGTGACAGACTGTTTTAATGATGGGCTGCCTGTCCCCACCCTGAGATGGGCTCTCTGTCCCCACCCTGAGATGGGCTCTCTGTCCCCACCCTGAGATGGGCTCTCTGTCCCCACCCTGAGATGGGCTCTCTGTCCCCACCCTGAGATGGGCTCTCTGTCCCCACCCTGAGATGGGCTCTCTGTCCCCACCCTGAGATGGGCTCTCTGTCCCCACCCTGAGATGGGCTCTCTGTCCCCACCCTGAGATGGGCTATTTGTCCCCACCCTGAGATGGGCTCTCTGTCCCCACCCTGAGATGGGCTCTCTGTCCCCACCCTGAGATGGGCTATTTGTCCCCACCCTGAGATGGGCTCTCTGTCCCCACCCTGAGATGGGCTATTTGTCCCCACCCTGAGATGGGCTCTCTGTCCCCACCCTGAGATGGGCTCTCTGTCCCCACCCTGAGATGGGCTCTCTGTCCCCACCCTGTTCATATAAATAGTGGTTTTGAGCGGTAAATCCCGGTAAACGGTTTCTACCATTCAACCCTAGTGTGTGTGTTTGTGTGTACCTGTGAAGTCCAGTCCAGTGAGAGGGAGGAAGGTCTTGACGTTATGTAGAGCCAGTTTCACCATGACCAGACGGATCAGAGACCAACTACACACAGAGACAGAGAGAGGAGAGAGAGAGGAGAGAGAGAGGAGAGAGAGAGGAGAGAGAGAGAGGAGAGGAGAGAGAGAGAGGAGAGGAGAGAGAGAGGAGAGGAGAGAGAGGAGAGAGAGGAGAGGAGAGAGTAGAGAGAGGAGAGAGTAGAGAGAGAGGAGAGAGAGGAGAGAGAGGAGAGAGAGGAGAGAGAGGAGAGAGAGGAGAGAGAGGAGAGAGAGAGAGGGGAGGAGAGAGAGGAGAGGAGGAGAGAGAGGAGAGCGAGAGGAGAGAGAGGAGAGAGAGAGGAGAGAGGAGGAGAGAGAGAGGAGAGAGAGAGAGGAGAGAGGAGAGAGGAGAGAGAAGAGAGAGAGTAGAGAGAAGAGAGAGAGAGGAGAGAGTAGAGAGAAGAGAGAGAGGAGAGAGAGGAGAGAGAAGAGAGAGAGAGGAGAGAGTAGAGAGAAGAGAGAGAGGAGAGAGAGGAGAGAGAGGAGAGAGAGGAGAGAGAGGAGAGAGAGGAGAGAGAGAAGAGAGAAGAGAGAAGAGAGAGAGTAGAGAGAGTAGAGAGAAGAGAGAGGAGAGAGAGTAGAGAGAGTAGAGAGAAGAGAGAAGAGAGAGAAGAGAGAGAGAGGAGTGAGAGTAGAGAGAAGAGAGAAGAGAGAGAGCATACCATGACATTACAGGTAAGATGGCAGGGTGTTGAATCTTAGTAGAAAATACTCTGAACAATCAGTGTACCATGGCCCAATACAAAGGGCTGTCCACAGCTGAACTCTACTTAGATGTCAAGTAGGAAAAGGGACAACAATGACACACCTGTATGAGTTGGGGTCAGAGTGTTCAGTCATCTGTGTGTCAGAGAGGAAGGCATCATCATCATCGTCGTCGTCATCCTCCTCTCCGCTCTCATCTGAGTCATACAGAGCTCCACTGTCTGACAGGGGCAGAAAGGGCTGGGGGGAGAGGGAGGAGGAGGAGGAGAGGGAGGAGGAGAGAGAGAGGAGAGCTTATTTGTTTGTGTCTATTTTGATGTTTTAATGACTGTATGTACCAACAAATGGTTTGTCAGTGAGCGTATGTATACAGTGATGTTGTGTGGAGCAGCATCACGCCTTACTTTGGCCACAAAGTAGTCCCACATGCTGAGCTCTGGAGGAATGAACTTCTCCCTGTAGGCGGGTCTCTCTGCAGGGACGGGAGGGGGGGTGGCAGGGACCTCCTTTACTGGACGACCGGGAACCAGCATCCTCATATTAAACCGTCGTCTGAGTCGATCCACATCCTCTGCCGGGGGAGGGGCTGGCACGGCTAGAGGAGGGGATGGTGGGTGTGGGAGAGAGATTGTTAGTACATATGGTTTTTTAATAGAAACATTTTTACATTACTGCTGCCTTGTAAGAGATGAAGAGGAGTTGACCACGCATCATCGTCTTCATCACCCAGTAGAGCCCAGGAGAGGTTAGGGGGTACAGGTGGAAGGCACAGCACCAGGGTTTAGGCTCAATTCCATTTCAATTCAGGAAACAAACTGAATTGACTGAACTGATTATTGACTCCAGCAACCCTGCACATCATCTGTGTTAGCGTTTGGGCCCAGCGTCTTCCTGGTCAGGTCACATGGTTATGGTAAACTCTGGGCCCAAGACATGGAGAGACACAGAAACACATACAGAGGAGAGCGGACACGACAGACACAGATGTTTTAACACAAACCTGGACCGTTATCCTGGGTGACTATCTCTGGAACCACTGAGACGAGAGACAAACCAAGACAACAGCGTAAGACGCACACAAGACACACACACGTACAACACACACACACACACGTACAACACACACACACAACACACACACACACACATACAACACACACACACATACACACACACACACACGTTCAATACACACACACACGTTCAACACACACACACATACAACACACACACACACACACACGTTCAACACACACACACACGTTCAACACACACACACAAACACACACACGTACAAGACACACGTACAACACACACACACACGTACAACACACACACACACACACACACACACACACGTACAACACATACACACACGTCAGACTACAAGACAATACAGTCAAGGTGATCACAATAACTCATTATACTATATATCATGATGAGACTGGTTATGAATGGTTATATGACCAGAGGTTTCTAATAATATTCTAATCTGTCTGTCTGCTGGTTGAAAGGCTTCTGAGTCCTTGAGGGTAATCTGCATGGCTTGTGACCTGGTATACAACAGAGAGAGACCAAGGACCCTTATATCTCAGCTCTCCAGAGGGTGGGTGGGTGGGTGTGTGTGTGTGTGTGTGTGTGTGTGTGGCAGACAAGGTAGCAGTACTTTTTACAGAGCTGAGTCTTATCGACTACTTGGCATTTTGAAATAAAGCATTCTTCTCTCAACTCTTCTCCTCCACCCTTCTCTCCCCTCCTCTCATTTCCTCTGTTCTCTCCTCTCCACATCCTCTCCCACCAGCCTCTTTTCCTCCTCTCCTTTCCTCTGTTCTCTCCACATCCTCCCAAAACCAGCCTCTTCTCCTCCACCCTTCTCTCCCCTCCTCTCATTTCCTCTGTTCTCTCCTCTCCACATCCTCCCCCACCAGCCTCTTTTCCTCCTCTCCTTTCCTCTGTTCTCGCCTCTCCACATCCTCTCCCACCAGCCTCTTTCCCTCCTCTCCTTTCCACTGTTCTCTCCTCTCCACATCCTCCCCACCAGCCTCTTCTCCACTCCTCCCCCTTTCACCCACATCCTGAAATAACCCTTGACTTCAAAGAAAAGTTATCAAGTCTAAATGTGAACACAAAAGCACATTGATTTATTTAACACAATCTGCTAATAATGTCTGATCACTACAGGTTGGTTCCAAAACAGTATTCAGAAGAACTGATATTCAGAATGAGTTTGTCTACCGTCACATCTAATAAGTAATAATAAATATGTTGAATTACAGTTGTGTTGCTTTCATCAAGCACCTAACTACTAATACCACAATCACATGCTAGTAACTAACAACACAGTTACTACAGTACACCATCACGGATACTACTGATCCACACTAGATCACCCAGGCAGTGGAGGCTGGTGAGGGGAGGACGGCTCATAATAATGGAGGAACAACACAGTTACTACAGTACACCATCACGGATACTACTGATCCACACTAGATCACCCAGGCAGTGGAGGCTGGTGAGGGGAGGACGGCTCATAATAATGGAGGAACAACACAGTTACTACAGTACACCATCACGGATACTACTGATCCACACTAGATCACCCAGGCAGTGGAGGCTGGTGAGGGGAGGACGGCTCATAATAATGGAGGAACAACACAGTTACTACAGTACACCATCACGGATACTACTGATCCACACTAGATCACCCAGGCAGTGGAGGCTGGTGAGGGGAGGACGGCTCATAATAATGGAGGAACAACACAGTTACTACAGTACACCATCACGGATACTACTGATCCACACTAGATCACCCAGGCAGTGGAGGCTGGTGAGGGGAGGACGGCTCATAATAATGGAGGAACAACACAGTTACTACAGTACACCATCACGGATACTACTGATCCACACTAGATCACCCAGGCAGTGGAGGCTGGTGAGGGGAGGACGGCTCATAATAATGGAGGAACAACACAGTTACTACAGTACACCATCACGGATACTACTGATCCACACTAGATCACCCAGGCAGTGGAGGCTGGTGAGAGGAGGACGGCTCATAATAATGGAGGAACAACACAGTTACTACAGTACACCATCACGGATACTACTGATCCACACTAGATCACCCAGGCAGTGGAGGCTGGTGAGGGGAGGACGGCTCATAATAATGGAGGAACAACACAGCTACTACAGTACACCATCACGGATACTACTGATCCACACTAGATCACCCAGGCAGTGGAGGCTGGTGAGGGGAGGACGGCTCATAATAATGGAGAAACAACACAGTTACTACAGTACACCATCACGGATACTACTGATCCACACTAGATCACCCAGGCATTGGAGGCTGGTGAGGGGAGGACGGCTCATAATAATGGAGGAACAACACAGTTACTACAGTACACCATCACGGATACTACTGATCCACACTAGATCACCCAGGCAGTGGAGGCTGGTGAGAGGAGGACGGCTCATAATAATGGAGAAACAACACAGTTACTACAGTACACCATCACGGATACTACTGATCCACACTAGATCACACAGGCAGTGGAGGCTGGTGAGGGGAGGACGGCTCATAGTAAGGGCTGGAATGGAAATAATGGAATAGAATCAAACACATAGGAACCATTCATTCCATTCCAGACATTACTATACAGCCCAGTTAGTGTTTAAAAAAAAAAAAAAATGTTTTACATTTATTTAACTAGGCTCAGTTAAGAACAAATTCTTATTTTCAATGACAGCCTAGGAACAGTGGGTTAACTGCCTTGTTCTTGGGCAGAACGACAGATTTGTAACCTTGTCAGCTCGGGGATTTGAACTTGCAAACAATGCTCTAACCACTAGGCTACCCTGCCGCCCCATGTACCTGGTTTACCCTTAGCCCAGTTAGAGTACCTGGTTTACCCTTAGTTAAGGCAGACCTATAGCCCAGTGAGTGTACCTGGTTTACCCTTAGTTAAGGCAGAACTATAGCCCAGTTAGAGTACCTGGTTTACCCTTAGTTAAGGCAGACCTATAGCCCAGTTAGAGTACCTGGTTTACCCGTAGTTAAGGCAGACCTATAGCCTAGTTAGTGTACCTGGTTTAACCTTAGTTAAGACAGACCTATAGCCCAGTGAGTGTACCTGGTTTACCCTTAGTTAAGACAGACCTATAGCCCAGTGAGTGTACCTGGTTTACCCTTAACCAAGTTAGAGTACCTGCTTACCCTTAGTTAAGACAGACCTATAGCCCAGTGAGTGTACCTGGTTTAACCTTAGTTAAGGCAGACCTATAGCCCAGTGAGTGTACCTGGTTTAACCTTAGTTAAGGCAGACCTATAGCCCAGTGAGTGTACCTGGTTTACCCTTAGTTAAGGCAGACCTATAGCCCAGTGAGTGTACCTGGTTTACCCTTAGTTAAGAAAGACCTATAGCCCCGTGAGTGTACCTGGTTTACCCTTAGTTAAGGCAGACCTATAGCCCAGTGAGTGTACCTGGTTTAACCTTAGTTAAGGCAGACCTATAGCCCAGTGAGTGTACCTGGTTTAACCTTAGTTAAGGCAGACCTATAGCCCAGTGAGTGTACCTGGTTTACCCTTAGTTAAGGCAGACCTATAGCCCAGTGAGTGTACCTGGTTTACCCTTAGTTAAGGCAGACCTATAGCCCAGTGAGTGTACCTGGTTTACCCTTAGTTAAGGCAGACCTATAGCCCAGTGAGTGTACCTGGTTTACCCTTAGTTAAGGCAGACCTATAGCCCAGTGAGTGTACCTGGTTTACCCTTAGTTAAGGCAGACCTATAGCCCAGTGAGTGTACCTGGTTTACCCTTAGTTAAGGCAGACCTATAGCCCAGTGAGTGTACCTGGTTTACCCTTAGTTAAGGCAGACCTATAGCCCAGTGAGTGTACCTGGTTTACCCTTAGTTAAGGCAGACCTATAGCCCAGTGAGTGTACCTGGTTTACCCTTAGTTACAGCAGACCTATAGCCCAGTGAGTGTACCTGGTTTACCCTTAGTTAAGGCAGACCTATAGCCCAGTGAGTGTACCTGGTTTAACCTTAGTTAAGGTAGACCTATAGCCCAGTGAGTGTACCTGGTTTACCCTTAGTTAAGGCAGACCTATAGCCCAGTGAGTGTACCTGGTTTACCCTTAGTTAAGGCAGACCTATAGCCCAGTGAGTGTACCTGGTTTACCCTTAGTTAAGGCAGACCTATAGCCCAGTGAGTGTACCTGGTTTACCCTTAGTTAAGGCAGACCTATAGCCCAGTGAGTGTACCTGGTTTACCCTTAGTTAAGGCAGACCTATAGCCCAGTGAGTGTACCTGGTTTACCCTTAGTTAAGGCAGACCTATAGCCCAGTGAGTGTACCTGGTTTACCCTTAGTTAAGGCAGACCTATAGCCCAGTGAGTGTACCTGGTTTACCCTTAGTTAAGGCAGACCTATAGCCCAGTGAGTGTACCTGGTTTAACCTTAGTTAAGGCAGACCTATAGCCCAGTGAGTGTACCTGGTTTAACCTTAGTTAAGGCAGACCTATAGCCCAGTGAGTGTACCTGGTTTAACCTTAGTTAAGGCAGACCTATAGCCCAGTGAGTGTACCTGGTTTACCCTTAGTTAAGGCAGACCTATAGCCCAGTGAGTGTACCTGGTTTAACCTTAGTTAAGGCAGACCTATAGCCCAGTGAGTGTACCTGGTTTACCCTTAGTTAAGGCAGACCTATAGCCCAGTGAGTGTACCTGGTTTACCCTTAGTTAAGGCAGACCTATAGCCCAGTGAGTGTACCTGGTTTAACCTTAGTTAAGGCAGACCTATAGCCCAGTGAGTGTACCTGGTTTACCCTTAGTTAAGGCAGACCTATAGCCCAGTGAGTGTACCTGGTTTAACCTTAGTTAAGGCAGACCTATAGCCCAGTGAGTGTACCTGGTTTACCCTTAGTTAAGACAGACCTATAGCCCAGTGAGTGTACCTGGTTTACCCTTAACCAAGTTAGAGTACCTGCTTACCCTTAGTTAAGACAGACCTATAGCCCAGTGAGTGTACCTGGTTTAACCTTAGTTAAGGCAGACCTATAGCCCAGTGAGTGTACCTGGTTTACCCTTAGTTAAGGCAGACCTATAGCCCAGTGAGTGTACCTGGTTTAACCTTAGTTAAGGCAGACCTATAGCCCAGTGAGTGTACCTGGTTTACCCTTAGTTAAGACAGACCTATAGCCCAGTGAGTGTACCTGGTTTACCCTTAACCAAGTTAGAGTACCTGCTTACCCTTAGTTAAGACAGACCTATAGCCCAGTGAGTGTACCTGGTTTAACCTTAGTTAAGGCAGACCTATAGCCCAGTGAGTGTACCTGGTTTACCCTTAGTTAAGGCAGACCTATAGCCCAGTGAGTGTACCTGGTTTACCCTTAGTTAAGGCAGACCTATAGCCCAGTGAGTGTACCTGGTTTACCCTTAGTTAAGGCAGACCTATAGCCCAGTGAGTGTACCTGGTTTACCCTTAGTTAAGGCAGACCTATAGCCCAGTGAGTGTACCTGGTTTACCCTTAGTTAAGGCAGACCTATAGCCCAGTGAGTGTACCTGGTTTACCCTTAGTTAAGGCAGACCTATAGCCCAGTGAGTGTACCTGGTTTACCCTTAGTTAAGGCAGACCTATAGCCCAGTGAGTGTACCTGGTTTACCCTTAGTTACAGCAGACCTATAGCCCAGTGAGTGTACCTGGTTTACCCTTAGTTAAGGCAGACCTATAGCCCAGTGAGTGTACCTGGTTTAACCTTAGTTAAGGTAGACCTATAGCCCAGTGAGTGTACCTGGTTTACCCTTAGTTAAGGCAGACCTATAGCCCAGTGAGTGTACCTGGTTTACCCTTAGTTAAGGCAGACCTATAGCCCAGTGAGTGTACCTGGTTTACCCTTAGTTAAGGCAGACCTATAGCCCAGTGAGTGTACCTGGTTTACCCTTAGTTAAGGCAGACCTATAGCCCAGTGAGTGTACCTGGTTTACCCTTAGTTAAGGCAGACCTATAGCCCAGTGAGTGTACCTGGTTTACCCTTAGTTAAGGCAGACCTATAGCCCAGTGAGTGTACCTGGTTTACCCTTAGTTAAGGCAGACCTATAGCCCAGTGAGTGTACCTGGTTTACCCTTAGTTAAGGCAGACCTATAGCCCAGTGAGTGTACCTGGTTTAACCTTAGTTAAGGCAGACCTATAGCCCAGTGAGTGTACCTGGTTTAACCTTAGTTAAGGCAGACCTATAGCCCAGTGAGTGTACCTGGTTTAACCTTAGTTAAGGCAGACCTATAGCCCAGTGAGTGTACCTGGTTTACCCTTAGTTAAGGCAGACCTATAGCCCAGTGAGTGTACCTGGTTTAACCTTAGTTAAGGCAGACCTATAGCCCAGTGAGTGTACCTGGTTTACCCTTAGTTAAGGCAGACCTATAGCCCAGTGAGTGTACCTGGTTTACCCTTAGTTAAGGCAGACCTATAGCCCAGTGAGTGTACCTGGTTTAACCTTAGTTAAGGCAGACCTATAGCCCAGTGAGTGTACCTGGTTTACCCTTAGTTAAGGCAGACCTATAGCCCAGTGAGTGTACCTGGTTTAACCTTAGTTAAGGCAGACCTATAGCCCAGTGAGTGTACCTGGTTTACCCTTAGTTAAGACAGACCTATAGCCCAGTGAGTGTACCTGGTTTACCCTTAACCAAGTTAGAGTACCTGCTTACCCTTAGTTAAGACAGACCTATAGCCCAGTGAGTGTACCTGGTTTAACCTTAGTTAAGGCAGACCTATAGCCCAGTGAGTGTACCTGGTTTACCCTTAGTTAAGGCAGACCTATAGCCCAGTGAGTGTACCTGGTTTAACCTTAGTTAAGGCAGACCTATAGCCCAGTGAGTGTACCTGGTTTACCCTTAGTTAAGACAGACCTATAGCCCAGTGAGTGTACCTGGTTTACCCTTAACCAAGTTAGAGTACCTGCTTACCCTTAGTTAAGACAGACCTATAGCCCAGTGAGTGTACCTGGTTTAACCTTAGTTAAGGCAGACCTATAGCCCAGTGAGTGTACCTGGTTTACCCTTAGTTAAGGCAGACCTATAGCCCAGTGAGTGTACCTGGTTTACCCTTAGTTAAGGCAGACCTATAGCCCAGTGAGTGTACCTGGTTTACCCTTAACCAAGTTAGAGTACCTGCTTACCCTTAGTTAAGACAGACCTATAGCCCAGTGAGTGTACCTGGTTTAACCTTAGTTAAGGCAGACCTATAGCCCAGTGAGTGTACCTGGTTTAACCTTAGTTAAGGCAGACCTATAGCCCAGTGAGTGTACCTGGTTTACCCTTAGTTAAGGCAGACCTATAGCCCAGTGAGTGTACCTGGTTTAACCTTAGTTAAGGCAGACCTATAGCCCAGTGAGTGTACCTGGTTTACCCTTAGTTAGGGCAGACCTATAGCCCAGTGAGTGTACCTGGTTTAACCTTAGTTAAGGCAGACCTATAGCCCAGTGAGTGTACCTGGTTTAACCTTAGTTAAGGCAGACCTATAGCCCAGTGAGTGTACCTGGTTTACCCTTAGTTAAGGCAGACCTATAGCCCAGTGAGTGTACCTGGTTTACCCTTAGTTAAGGCAGACCTATAGCCCAGTGAGTGTACCTGGTTTACCCTTAGTTAAAACTGACCTATAGCCCAGTGAGTGTACCTGGTTTGCTTTAGTTAAGCCAGGCCTGAAGCACAGTGAGCGTACCTGGTTTAGCTTTAGTTAAGCCAGGCTTGAAGCACAGTGAGTGTACCTGGTTTAGCTTTAGTTAAGGCAGACCTATAGCCCAGTGAGAGTACCTGGTTTAGCTTTAGTTAAGCCAGGCCTGAAGCACAGTGAGCGTACCTGGTTTAGCTTTAGTTAAGCCAGGCCTGAAGCAAAGTGAGCGTACCTGGTTTAGCTTTAGTTAAGCCAGCCCTGAAGCACAGTGAGCGTACCTGGTTTAGCTTTAGTTAAGCCAGGCCTGAAGCACAGTGAGCGTACCTGGTTTAGCTTTAGTTAAGCCAGGCCTGAAGCACAGTGAGTACCTGGTTTAGCTTTAGTTAAGCCAGGCCTGAAGCACAGTGAGCGTACCTGGTTTAGCTTTAGTTAAGCCAGGCCTGAAGCACAGTGAGCGTACCTGGTTTAGCTTTAGTTAAGCCAGGCCTGAAGCACAGTGAGCGTACCTGGTTTAGCTTTAGTTAAGCCAGGCCTGAAGCACAGTGAGTACCTGGTTTAGCTTTAGTTAAGCCAGGCCTGAAGCACAGTGAGTACCTGGTTAAACCTTGCAGTGCATTTCCACATAACACGATGGGGGCGATGAAACAACGGGGGCCCATTCATTTTCAATGGAGGGAAGTGAAGTGGTCGGGGGGAGGGTTGGTGGATGCGAGCATGAATACGGCGGGAACAAAGTTGGCGAAAGCTGAAATGTATGCAAATACTTTGCGATATACCAACGCTATTGACCAATCGAAGTTCACTCAAGCTTCCACCCCCTACTGGATTGGCTGCTTGCTAGCTAGCACCCACATGAGGACAAAGCAAGCATGGCTATCCGAATTATCGTGTTATGTGGAAATGCACTGTTAGTTAACCCAGACCTGAAACACAGTGAGTACCTGGTTTAGCCTTAGTCCCTGAGTCAGGTTCAGAGGTCACTGATGATGACGAGTCCGTTCTAGCTTTACCTGCTGCTGCTGCTATGGTGACAGACAGATAGAGATGACACAATGAGATGGAAAACATGCACACACACCTGCACAAACACACCTGCATAAACACACACACTCAGGTGCACGATACAATGAGATGAGACCACAGCACACAATAACAGAGACAGACAGATCTATTTCTGTCCGTTCAGAGAACCATGAACTTCCAACGAATAGTATCCTTACAGAAAAGACCAGCTAACTTTCTGAGCAACACAGAGTGGGGAAACCACATTAGTGGCATTTACTGCACTGCAATACCACACCGCAAAACCAGCATGGTAGTAATCACTGCACCCAGCACTGCAAACCCACTGGAGCTCTGTTACTCACAGCTAGGTGCTGCTGTGTCCCCTGAATCAGTGTGGAGGGGCTGGGAGACACTGGGGCTGGGGGGAGGACCCTGCTCAGGCCTACCTGTCTCAATATCAACTGGCACAGTGGAGAGGGGAGGAGAAGTTATGTATGTCTGGCTAGTCATGGGAGGGAGGAGGGGCTTGCGTCTGATTTCCCAGCCTCAGGCATGAGTAAAAAAAGGGGGGTGAAACAAGGGAGGGGGAGGGAGTAGGGAAGAGAATGAGAGGTAAAGGTTAAAGGTTAAGTAGAATGTTACAACAGGGGACAGATAGGAGAGAGATGAGGGGAGACAGAAAACAGAGGACAGAACACAAAGGATAAACAAATGGTAGAGGAGAGAGGTTGAGAGAGGTATAGGGGAGTAGAGGTATAGGGGATTAGAGGTATAGAGGAGTAGAGGTATAGGGGAGTAGAGGTATAGGGGAGTAGAGGTATAGGGGAGTAGAGGTATAGGGGAGTAGAGGTATAGAGGAGTAGAGGTATAGAGAAAGAGAGAGGTAGAGAGGAGTACAGGTAGAGAGGAGTAGAGGTATAGAGGTGTAGTAGTAGAGGAGGAGAGGTAGAGAGAAGGAGGTAGAGAGAAAGAGAGGTAGAGAGGGGTAGAGATAGAGAGGTAGAGAGAGAAAGAGGTAGAGAGAGAAAGCAAGGTAGAGAGAAGAGAAAGAGAGAGGTAGAGAGGAGGAGAGGTAGAGAGAAAGAGAGAGAGAGAGGAGGAGAGGTAGAGAGAAAGAGAGGGAGCGAGAGGTAGAAAGGGGTAGAGATAGAGAGAAAGAGAGGTAGAGAGAGAAAGAGAGGTAGAGAGGAGGAGAGAGGTAGAGAGGAGGAGAGAGGTAGAGAGGAGGAGAGAGGTAGAGAGGAGGAGAGAGGTAGAGAGGAGGAGGGAGGTAGAGAGGAGGGAGGTAGAGAGGAGAGAGAAAGAGAGGAGGATAGAGGTAGAGGAGGAGAGAGGTAGAGAGGAGGTAGCGAGGTAGAGAGGAGGTAGAGAGGTAGAGAGGAGGTAGAGAGAGGAGAGAGGTAGAGAGGAGGAGAGAGGTAGAGAGGTAGAGAGGAGGAGAGATGTAGAGAGGAGGAGAGAGGAGGTAGAGAGGAGGAGAGAGGTAGAGAGGAGGAGAGAGGTAGAAAGGAGGAGAGAGGTAGAAAGGAGGAGAGAGGTAGAGAGGAGGAGAGAGGTAGAGGAGGAGAGAGGTAGAGGAGGAGAGAGGTAGAGAGGTCAGGGGTTACAAGCAGAGGGGTCTACTAAGTTACCTGGAGTGATCTCGGCGTTCCGTTTGGGTTTGATGATGATTTTAGCCCCACCTCCAAACACGGCCGCCCACATCTTGTTGCTGAGGGGGTGAGCAGCGAGGCGGAACAGTTCGTTGCCAGCGTGCATGCCCAGCCCATGGATGAGCAGGGACAGGTAAACTGCCACCACAGCCTCACACAGCAGCACGTTGAGCTTGGGCTGATCCTCGCCCTGAGCTGACTGAACCAGAGCAATCAAAGAGGACACACCTAGAGGAGAGAGGGAAATAGACAGACGTTCATATAATACATTTCATGTAATTACATTTTTACAGAACACACTACTGATAGGTCAAATGAAGGCTTGAATAAATATAATGTCTTTGTACAACACAGAACAGCATTAGACTGATCTAATGATATTATTAGATAGTTATCTACTACAGAACCACAGACTGATCTAATGATATTATTAGATAGTTATCTACTACAGAACCACAGACTGATCTAATGATATTATTAGATAGTTATCTACTACAGAACCACAGACTGATCTAATGATATTATTAGATAGTTATCTACTACAGAACCACAGACTGATCTAATGATATTATTAGATAGTTATCTACTACAGAACCACAGACTGATCTAATGATATTATTAGATAGTTATCTACTACAGAACCACAGACTGATCTAATGATATTATTAGATAGTTATCTATTACAGAACCACATTAGACTGATCTAATGATATTATTAGATAGTTATCTACTACAGAACCACAGACTGATCTAATGATATTATTAGATAGTTATCTATTACAGAACCACAGACTGATCTAATGATATTATTAGATAGTTATCTACTACAGAACCACATTAGACTGATCTAATGATATTATTAGATAGTTATCTACTACAGAACCACATTAGACTGATCTAATGATATTATTAGATAGTTATCTACTACAGAACCACATTAGACTGATCTAATGATATTATTAGATAGTTATCTACTACAGAACCACATTAGACTGATCTAATGATATTATTAGATAGTTATCTATTACAGAACCACATTAGACTGATCTAATGATATTATTAGATAGTTATCTACTACAGAACCACATTAGACTGATCTAATGATATTATTAGATAGTTATCTACTACAGAACCACAGACTGATCTAATGATATTATTAGATAGTTATCTACTACAGAACCACAGACTGATCTAATGATATTATTATAGTTATCTACTACAGAACCACAGACTGATCTAATGATATTATTAGATAGTTATCTACTACAGAACCACATTAGACTGATCTAATGATATTATTAGATAGTTATCTACTACAGAACCACAGACTGATCTAATGATATTATTAGATAGTTATCTACTACAGAACCACAGACTGATCTAATGATATTATTAGATAGTTATCTATTACAGAACCACATTAGACTGATCTAATGATATTATTAGATAGTTATCTACTACAGAACCACATTAGACTGATCTAATGATATTATTATAGTTATCTACTACAGAACCACATTAGACTGATCTAATGATATTATTAGATAGTTATCTACTACAGAACCACAGACTGATCTAATGATATTATTAGATAGTTATCTACTACAGAACCACATTAGACTGATCTAATGATATTATTAGATAGTTATCTACTACAGAACCACAGACTGATCTAATGATATTATTAGATAGTTATCTACTACAGAACCACAGACTGATCTAATGATATTATTAGATAGTTATCTACTACAGAACCACAGACTGATCTAATGATATTATTAGATAGTTATCTACTACAGAACCACAGACTGATCTAATGATATTATTAGATAGTTATCTACTACAGAACCACAGACTGATCTAATGATATTATTAGATAGTTATCTACTACAGAACCACATTAGACTGATCTAATGATATTATTAGATAGTTATCTACTACAGAACCACAGACTGATCTAATGATATTATTAGATAGTTATCTACTACAGAACCACAGACTGATCTAATGATATTATTAGATAGTTATGTATTACAGAACCACATTAGACTGATCTAATGATATTATTAGATAGTTATCTACTACAGAACCACAGACTGATCTAATGATATTATTAGATAGTTATCTACTACAGAACCACATTAGACTGATCTAATGATATTATTAGATAGTTATCTACTACAGAACCACAGACTGATCTAATGATATTATTAGATAGTTATCTACTACAGAACCACATTAGACTGATCTAATGATATTATTAGATAGTTATCTACTACAGAACCACATTAGACTGATCTAATGATATTATTAGATAGTTATCTACTACAGAACCACAGACTGATCTAATGATATTATTAGATAGTTATCTACTACAGAACCACAGACTGATCTAATGATATTATTAGATAGTTATCTACTACAGAACCACAGACTGATCTAATGATATTATTAGATAGTTATCTACTACAGAACCACAGACTGATCTAATGATATTATTAGATAGTTATCTACTACAGAACCACAGACTGATCTAATGATATTATTAGATAGTTATCTACTACAGAACCACATTAGACTGATCTAATGATATTATTAGATAGTTATCTACTACAGAACCACATTAGACTGATCTAATGATATTATTAGATAGTTATCTATTACAGAACCACATTAGACTGATCTAATGATATTATTAGATAGTTATCTACTACAGAACCACAGACTGATCTAATGATATTATTAGATAGTTATCTACTACAGAACCACAGACTGATCTAATGATATTATTAGATAGTTATCTACTACAGAACCACATTAGACTGATCTAATGATATTATTAGATAGTTATCTATTACAGAACCACATTAGACTGATCTAATGATATTATTAGATAGTTATCTACTACAGAACCACAGACTGATCTAATGATATTATTAGATAGTTATCTACTACAGAACCACAGACTGATCTAATGATATTATTAGATAGTTATCTACTACAGAACCACATTAGACTGATCTAATGATATTATTAGATAGTTATCTACTACAGAACCACATTAGACTGATCTAATGATATTATTAGATAGTTATCTACTACAGAACCACAGACTGATCTAATGATATTATCAGATAGTTACCTACTACAGAACCACATTAGACTGATCTAATGATATTATTAGATAGTTATCTACTACAGAACCACAGACTGATCTAATGATATTATTAGATAGTTATCTACTACAGAACCACAGACTGATCTAATGATATTATTAGATAGTTATCTACTACAGAACCACAGACTGATCTAATGATATTATTAGATAGTTATCTACTACAGAACCACATTAGACTGATCTAATGATATTATTAGATAGTTATCTACTACAGAACCACATTAGACTGATCTAATGATATTATTAGATAGTTATCTACTACAGAACCAGACTGATCTAATGATATTATTAGATAGTTATCTACTACAGAACCACAGACTGATCTAATGATATTATTAGATAGTTATCTACTACAGAACCACAGACTGATCTAATGATATTATTAGATAGTTATCTACTACAGAACCACAGACTGATCTAATGATATTATTAGATAGTTATCTACTACAGAACCACAGACTGATCTAATGATATTATTAGATAGTTATCTACTACAGAACCACAGACTGATCTAATGATATTATTAGATAGTTATCTACTACAGAACCACATTAGACTGATCTAATGATATTATTAGATAGTTATCTACTACAGAACCACATTAGACTGATCTAATGATATTATTAGATAGTTATGTATTACAGAACCACAGACTGATCTAATGATATTATTAGATAGTTATGTATTACAGAACCACAGACTGATCTAATGATATTATTAGATAGTTATGTATTACAGAACCACAGACTGATCTAATGATATTATTAGATAGTTATCTACTACAGAACCACATTAGACTGATCTAATGATATTATTAGATAGTTATCTACTACAGAACCACATTAGACTGATCTAATGATATTATTAGATAGTTATCTACTACAGAACCACATTAGACTGATCTAATGATATTATTAGATAGTTATCTACTACAGAACCACAGACTGATCTAATGATATTATTAGATAGTTATCTACTACAGAACCACATTAGACTGATCTAATGATATTATTAGATAGTTATCTACTACAGAACCACAGACTGATCTAATGATATTATTAGATAGTTATCTACTACAGAACCACAGACTGATCTAATGATATTATTAGATAGTTATCTACTACAGAACCACATTAGACTGATCTAATGATATTATTAGATAGTTATCTACTACAGAACCACATTAGACTGATCTAATGATATTATTAGATAGTTATCTACTACAGAACCACAGACTGATCTAATGATATTATCAGATAGTTATCTATTACAGAACCACATTAGACTGATCTAATGATATTATTAGATAGTTATCTACTACAGAACCACATTAGACTGATCTAATGATATTATTAGATAGTTATCTACTACAGAACCACATTAGACTGATCTAATGATATTATTAGATAGTTATCTACTACAGAACCACATTAGACTGATCTAATGATATTATTAGATAGTTATCTACTACAGAACCACAGACTGATCTAATGATATTATCAGATAGTTATCTATTACAGAACCACATTAGACTGATCTAATGATATTATTAGATAGTTATCTACTACAGAACCACATTAGACTGATCTAATGATATTATTAGATAGTTATCTACTACAGAACCACAGACTGATCTAATGATATTATTAGATAGTTATCTACTACAGAACCACAGACTGATCTAATGATATTTTTAGATAGTTATCTACTACAGAACCAGACTCGTGCTGTAATAAGATTCCCGCTACATATTAACAGTGGAGAGATGGCGTGACACATCCATCCATCCCAGCGTCTCCTCCTGTTTTATTCCCCACAGGCTACAGAGCTGCTATTACTGAGTACCATCTGTTTCTCTCTCACTGTTAGTCATCTCTGTCTCTCTGTTTCTGTCAGTCATCTCTGTCTGTCCTCTCTCTCTCTCTCTGTGTTTCTTTCTCCCTCTTTATCAGTCCTCTCTCTGTCTGTTCTCTCAATTCAATTATTTTTGTCCTCTCCCTGTCCTCCCTCCCCTTCCCTCTTTCCCTACCTCTTGACAGATTCAGCAAACATAGCAGTCATGTTGTCCATTCAGCTGTCTGCTCAGACAATAATTTGATAGACATTCATTTACTGTGACTGTCAGAGCTGTGTGTGTACCTGGCCACTGTGTGGTGGCAGAGCTGTGTGTGTACCTGGCCACTGTGTGGGGGCAGAGCTGTGTGTGTACCTGGCCACTGCGTGGGGGCAGAGCTGTGTGTGTACCTGGCCACTGTGTGGTGGCAGAGCTGTGTGTGTACCTGGCCACTGTGTGGTGGCAGAGCTGTGTGTGTACCTGGCCACTGTGTGGTGGCAGAGCTGTGTGTGTGTACCTGGCCACTGTGTGGGGGCAGAGCTGTGTGTGTACCTGGCCACTGTGTGGGGGCAGAGCTGTGTGTGTACCTGGCCACTGCGCGGGGGCAGAGCTGTGTGTGTACCTGGCCACTGTGTGGTGGCAGAGCTGTGTGTGTACCTGGCCATTGCGTGGGGGCAGAGCTGTGTGTGTGTACCTGGCCACTGTGCGGGGGCAGAGCTGTGTGTGTGTACCTGGCCACTGCGCGGGGCAGAGCTGTGTGTGTACCTGGCCACTGTGTGGGGGCAGAGCTGTGTGTGTACCTGGCCACTGTGTGGGGGCAGAGGTGTGTGTGTACCTGGCCACTGTGTGGGGGCAGAGGTGTGTGTGTACCTGGCCACTGCGCGGGGGCAGAGCTGTGTGTACCTGGCCACTGCGCGGGGGCAGAGGTGGGTGTGTACCTGGCCACTGCGCGGGGGCAGAGGTGGGTGTGTACCTGGCCACTGCGCGGGGGCAGAGCTGTGTGTACCTGGCCACTGCGCGGGGGCAGAGGTGTGTGTGTACCTGGCCACTGCGCGGGGGCAGAGGTGTGTGTGTACCTGGCCACTGCGCGGGGGCAGAGCTGTGTGTACCTGGCCACTGCGCGGGGGCAGAGCTGTGTGTGTACCTGGCCACTGCGCGGGGGCAGAGCTGTGTGTGTACCTGGCCACTGCGCGGGGGCAGAGCTGTGTGTGTACCTGGCCACTGCGCGGGGGCAGAGCTGTGTGTGTACCTGGCCACTGTGTGGTGGCAGAGCTGTGTGTGTGTACCTGGCCACTGTGTGGGGGCAGAGCTGTGTGTGTACCTGGCCACTGCGCGGGGGCAGAGCTGTGTGTACCTGGCCACTGCGCGGGGGCAGAGCTGTGTGTGTACCTGGCCACTGCGCGGGGGCAGAGCTGTGTGTGTACCTGGCCACTGCGTGGGGGCAGAGCTGTGTGTGTGTACCTGGCCACTGCGCGGGGGCAGAGCTGTGTGTGTACCTGGCCACTGCGCGGGGGCAGAGCTGTGTGTGTACCTGGCCACTGCGTGGGGGCAGAGGTGTGTGTGTACCTGGCCACTGCGCGGGGGCAGAGCTGTGTGTACCTGGCCACTGCGCGGGGGCAGAGGTGTGTGTGTACCTGGCCACTGCGCGGGGGCAGAGGTGGGTGTGTACCTGGCCACTGCGCGGGGGCAGAGCTGTGTGTACCTGGCCACTGCGCGGGGGCAGAGGTGTGTGTGTACCTGGCCACTACGCGGGGGCAGAGGTGTGTGTGTACCTGGCCACTACGCGGGGGCAGAGGTGTGTGTGTACCTGGCCACTGCGCGGAGGCAGAGCTGTGTGTACCTGGCCACTGCGCGGGGGCAGAGCTGTGTGTACCTGGCCACTGCGCAGGGGCAGAGGTGTGTGTGTACCTGGCCACTGCGTGGGGGCAGAGGTGTGTGTGTACCTGGCCACTGTGTGGGGGCAGAGCTGTGTGTGTACCTGGCCACTGCGCGGGGGCAGAGGTGTGTGTGTACCTGGCCACTGCGCGGGGGCAGAGGTGTGTGTGTACCTGGCCACTGCGTGGGGGCAGAGGTGTGTGTGTACCTGGCCACTGCGCGGGGGCAGAGGTGGGTGTAGCATGCTCCTCGATGCTCTCGGTGCGTAACCGTCTCCTCTCACTCAGCAGCAGGCCCTGGTACACCATCCCTGTAAACTGATTGGCCTCTGCCTGGCTGCTGCAAGGTACCATGGGAAAGAGCCAAGGTCAGGATCAGACAGTCATGACAATTCATCTCAACAGGAAATGACAGTATGAACTCAAACTATAGGTCATCAAAACGTGTGTGTGTGTGTGTGTACCTGTAGCTATGGCTGTCACACAGGGCTTGATAGATGCAGGCAGACAGAGAGGCAGCCAGGGTGTGCAGGAGATTCACCTGGAGAGATGAGAGACAAACTACACTCATCTCATCTCATGGAGGAACAAACCATTTCTAGATGAATAGCCAGCATGAGACTATGACAGAAAGGTCTGCTGTGTGGGGATTTATCTTTGAATGAAGACTCCTTGTGACAATCATTTCTGTTGGCAGTTTAGTAGTGTGTTTTAAACCCCCAGGCTGTCGTACTAACATACCCATACATACCCTGTCGTACTAACAGACCCATACATACCCTGTCGTACTAACAAACCCATACATACCCTGTCGTACTAACAGACCCATACATACCCTGTCGTACTAACAGACCCATACATACCCTGTCGTACTAATAGACCCATACATACCCTGTCGTACTAACATACCCATACATACCCTGTCGTCCATGAGGTCAGGGTGTGGAGGCAGCTCCATCTGTGTGATGGTGTGAAGGATGTCATGGATGTGGTTGCTAAGGTGGAGGACAGGGTTGGAGATCACTGTCTTGGTGGTGGCGATACTGGCTGAGAGGAGGGGGAGGGTGGTGGGGAGGGGCAGGGGGGACTGAAGCTGTTTCACTGTAGTCTCCTGGAGGAGGGGAGGAGAGGGGAGAATAAGAGAAAGGAGAGACAAGGGGAAGAGAAGAGCAAGAATATATCAGAGAGTTGATACGGGGAGGGAGGGAGGGAGAGAGAGAGAGAGAGAGTGAGTGAGAGTGAGAGAGAGTGTGTCTGACCTGTGTGTGTGTTTCTTCAGCACCTACCTGTTGGCTCTCTTGCAGCAGGAAGATGAGCTCCATGCGTACCGAGGTGACACCCCCTCCCTTGGCTCCGTGCAGGCTGCAGTAGGACAGGAAGACTCGGAGCAGAGCCTGGTTCTTCCTCAGCCACGCCTTCCTCCTCTCAGCATGAAGCTGCTTGGCTGCGAGACGCCTACGCCCCAGCTGGTGGCGCTCATACGCCCCTGCCTCCGTACCCCCGCCACCCCCCAGGGACTCCTCAAACACGTCCTCTACTCCTCCTCCATCCTCCCATCTCTCCAGCTCCTGGCTCTCCTCCTTCCCCGTCACCTGAAGAAGAGAAGAGGACAGAGGGTTTGATCTTGAAGCTGTTCTGGTACTGTAGCAGTAACAGTTACAGGAAATACTGTTTAATTCAACTCTATCCAGTTCTGGTACAGTATGTCTGATGAGACGTGGTGGTTAGGATCTAGTAGGTGACATGGTTGGGGTCAATTACATTTCAATACAGTCAATTCAGGAAGTAAACTGACATTTTGGGAAAGTTAGCAGAAATGTGCAACCCTCTGAGTGTCTTTTAAAGGGAGCTGTGTACCTTGTAGTGGCAGATGGTGTGTGTGTGTGTACCTTGTAGTGGCAGATGGTGTGTATGTGTACCTTGTAGTGGCAGATGGTGTGTGTGTGTGTACCTTGTAGTGGCAGATGGTGTGTGTGTGTGTGTACCTTGTAGTGGCAGATGGTGTGTGTGTGTGTACCTTGTAGTTGCAGATGCAGTGTGTGTGTGTGTGTGTGTGTGTGTGTGTGTGTGTGTGTGTGTGTGTACGTTGTAGTTGCAGATGCAGTGTGTGTACCTTGTAGTGGCAGATGTGTCTGTGTACCTTGTAGTGGCAGATGCAGTGTGTGTGTACCTTATAGTGGCATATGGTGTGTATGTGTACCTTGTAGTGGCATATGGTGTGTGTGTGTACCTTGTAGTGGCAGATGGTGTGTGTGTGTACCTTGTAGTGGCAGATGGTGTGTGTGTGTACCTTGTAGTGGCAGATGGTGTGTGTGTGTAACTTGTAGTGGCAGATGGTGTGTGTGTGTAACTTGTAGTGGCAGATGGTGTGTGTATGTAACTTGTAGTGGCAGATGGTGTGTGTGTGTGTAACTTGTAGTGGCAGATGGTGTGTGTGTGTAACTTGTAGTGGCAGATGGTGTGTGTGTGTGTACCTTGTAGTGGCAGATGGTGTGTGTGTGTGTACCTTGTAGTGGCAGATGGTGTGTGTGTGTGTGTACCTTGTAGTGGCAGATGGTGTGTGTGTGTGTACCTTGTAATGGCAGATGGTGTGTGTGTGTAACTTGTAGTGGCAGATGGTGTGTGTGTGTGTAACTTGTAGTGGCAGATGGTGTGTGTGTACCTTGTAGTTGCAGATGGTGTGTGTGTGTGTACCTTGTAGTGGCAGATGCAGTGTGTGTGTACCTTGTAGTGGCATATGGTGTGTATGTGTACCTTGTAGTGGCAGATGGTGTGTGTGTACCTTGTAGTTGCAGATGGTGTGTGTGTACCTTGTAGTGGCAGATGGTGTGTGTGTGTACCTTGTAGTGGCAGATGGTGTGTGTGTGTGTGTACCTTGTAGTTGCAGATGGTGTGTGTGTGTACCTTGTAGTGGCAGATGGTGTGTGTGTGTACCTTGTAGTTGCAGATGCGGTGCATGGCCCCTATCTCCTTCTCTAACCAGCTGTAGAGCTGAAAGCGCAGCTTCCCTCCGTCCACCTCATAGCCCGTAGCTAACGTCCTGAGCTCTGTCATCAGTATCTTCAGACAGGCTCTGAACTTCAGCTGCTCTGCGATCACGTCCACCTCAGACTCACCCTGAGAGCAGAGATGGTTCTGGAAATATGTAGCACTTAACTGTCATAATAACTCTATATTAACAGTGTCAAACCTACATAATATTCTTACAGAAAAAAACATTTCTAATTAGACTGATACATTAGATATTTTCAATAAACAAGAAAATTCTTTATCGTGTTAAAAAAATGAAATGATCTTTTTGGATGATACGTTAACAGACAAGGAACTCCCAACACTACTTTCTCCACTATCACAGAGCTTATGTATCAACTCGGTTTTCTTTTAAAGTAATCTCAACAGTCAATTATATTGACTAGTGGTTATACTGACTAGTGGTTATATTGATGATACCTGAGAGTCCTCTCTCTGCAGCCCAGGTGGTCTCACCCCCCCAGACCCCTCGTCAGCTTTGGTCTCCACATCAGTCTTCTTCATTGTCAGACCCCCATCAGTATCATCTTCATCGTTCTTATCATCACCCCAGTCCAGCTGGAGTCCATCGTCCTCCACTTTGACCAGAGGCTGGCTCCAGTCCAGTGTGGCTGAGCTCTCCTCTGTACCCCAGGCAGGATTGGCCTTAACTGGGGCAGGAGAGGCCCAGTCCAGGGCCCCCTGGTTCCCATTCTCCAGGGGCAGGCTAGAGCTGACGTTGGCCATGGAAGAGCCTTTACTTAGGGGGGACGAGGAGACTGTCTTCTTGGTCACCTTGGGGATCTTAGAGAGCACCTCCAGGGCAAGCACTGGACAGCCCACCTTTATTACAAAACAGAATAACTATATTAGTAACATTAGTAAGTAGCCTTTCACGAGCCGAAACCGCTCATATGGCAGAAGCCTCCTGTTTCTGTATGGTGAGGCAGCTTGATGTACTGTAAAACCCCCTGGACAGGACACTAGTCTATCTCCTGTTTTTGTAGGGTGAGGCAGCTTGATGTACTGTAAAACCCCCTGGACAGGACACTAGTCTATCTCCTGTTTCTGTAGGGTGAGGCAGCTTGATGTACTGTAAAACCCCCTGGACAGGACACTAGTCTATCTCCTGTTTCTGTAGGGTGAGGCAGCTTGATGTACTGTAAAACCCCCTGGACAGGACACTAGTCTATCTCCTGTTTCTGTAGGGTGAGGCAGCTTGATGTACTGTAAAACCCCCTGGACAGGACACTAGTCTATCTCCTGTTTCTGTAGGGTGAGGCAGCTTGATGTACTGTAAAACCCCCTGGACAGGACACTAGTCTATCTCCTGTTTCTGTAGGGTGAGGCAGCTTGATGTACTGTAAAACCCCCTGGACAGGACACTAGTCTATCTCCTGTTTCTGTAGGGTGAGGCAGCTTGATGTACTGTAAAACCCCCTGGACAGGACACTAGTCTATCTCCTGTTTCTGTAGGGTGAGGCAGCTTGATGTACTGTAAAAACCCCTGGACAGGACACTAGTCTATCTCCTGTTTCTGTAGGGTGAGGCAGCTTGATGTACTGTAAAACCCCCTGGACAGGACACTAGTCTATCTCCTGTTTCTGTAGGGTGAGGCAGCTTGATGTACTGTAAAACCCCCTGGACAGGACACTAGTCTATCTCCTGTTTCTGTAGGGTGAGGCAGCTTGATGTACTGTAAAACCCCCTGGACAGGACACTAGTCTATCTCCTGTTTCTGTAGGGTGAGGCAGCTTGATGTACTGTAAAACCCCCTGGACAGGACACTAGTCTATCTCCTGTTTCTGTAGGGTGAGGCAGCTTGATGTACTGTAAAACCCCTAGACAGGACACTAGTCTATAGCAGGGCCTTACCCCCAATTTATATCTTTATTAGTAACATTACTTTTAGATGAATTACCTTATCCTTTATTTATAAAAGGTGAGAAAAATGATACTAATCTTAAAATACTGATAGTATACAATGACTATAGTTTTTAATGCCGTGCCACATTACACCTTATAATAAGTGCTATACTACAGCCGTGGCCAAAGGTTTAGAGAATGACACAAATATTAACTTTCCCAAAGTTTGCTGCTTCAGTGTCTTCAGATATTTTAGTCAGTTACTATGGAATAATGAAGTACAATTAAGAGCATTTCATAAGTGTCAAAGGCTTTTATTGACAATTACATGAAGTTGATGCAAAGAGTCAATATTTGCAGTGTTGGCCCTTCTTTTTCAAAACCTCTGCAATCCACCCTGGCATGCTGTCAATTAACTTCTGGGCCACATCCTGACTGATGGCAGCCCATTCTTCCATAATCAATGCTTGGAGTTTGTCAGAATTTTTGGGTTTTTGTTTGTCCACCCTCCTCTTTGGGATTGACCACAAGTTTTCAATGGGATTAAGGTCTGGGGAGTTTCCTGGCCATGGACACAAAATATCTATGTTTTATTCCCCGAGACACTTAGTTATCACTTTTGCCTTATGGCAAGGTGCTCCATCATGCTGGAAAAGGCATTGTTCGTCACCAAACTGTTCCTGGATGGTTGGGAGAAGTTGCTCTCGGAGGATGTGTTGGTACCATTCTTTATTCATGGCTGTGTTCTTCGGCAAAATTGTGAGTGAGCCCACTCCCTTAGCTGAGAAGCAACCTCACACATGAATGGTCTCAGGAAGCTTTACTGTTGGCATGGCACAGGACTGATGGTAGCGCTCATCTTGTCTTCTCCGGATTAGCTTTTTTCTGGATTCCCCAAACAATCGGAAAGGGGATTCATCAGAGAAAATGACTTTACCCCAGTCCTCAGCAGTCCAATCCCTGTACCTTTTGCAGAATATCAGTGTGTCCCTGATGTTTTTCCTGGACAGAAGTGGCTTCTTTGCTGCCCTTCTTGACACCAGGCCGTCCTCCAAAGTCTTTGCCTCACTGTGCATGCAGATTCTCACACCTGCCTGCTGCCATTCCTGAGTAAGCTCTGTACTGGTGGTGCCCCGATCCCACAGCTGAATCAACTTTAGGAGAAGGTCCTGTCGCTTGCTGGACTTTCTTGGGCGCCCTGAAGCCTTCTTCACAACAATTGAACCGCTCTCCTTGCAGTTCTTGATGATCTGATAAATGGTTGATTTAGGTGCAATCTTACTGGCAGCAATATCCTTGCCTGTGAAGCCCTTTTTGTGTAAAGCAATGACGGCACATGTTTCCTTGCAGGTAACCATGGTTGACAGAGGAAGAACAATAATTCCTAGCACCACCCTCCTTTTGAAGCTTCCAGTCTGTTATTGAAACTCAAATCTGCATGACAGAGTGATCTCCATCCTTGTCCTCGTCAACACTCACACCCGTGTTAACGAGAGAATCACTGACATGTCAGCTGGTCCTTTTGTGGCAGGGCTGAAATGTAGTGGAAATGTTTTTGTAGGATTCAGTTCATTTGCATGGCAAAGAGGGACCTTGCAATTAATTGCAATTCATCTGATCATTCTTCATAACATTCTGGAGTATATGCAAATTAACATCATACAAACTGAGGCAGCAGACTTTGTGAAAATTAATATTTGTGTCATTTTCAAAACTTTTAGCCACGACTGTACAGGTATAATACAATATCGTTAAGTTGTCAACTTTGTGTTATCTTCGATGCTTCTAAATGCATTGTATCCATGTGTGGTTGAATTGTGTTATTAAATGATTGATTCAAAACAAATCAAAGACCTTGAAGTGTGCGTTGGCCGTGGTGAAGAAGAGTTTGCGTTCGATGAGGTTGATCTCGTCGACGCTGCTCTTCTCAGAGGTGAGGCCTAGTGATGATGTCACAGCACCCTCAGGGGACGCGTAGTGGCGGCGGATGATCAGGGGGTGTGTCCTCAGGTAGTTATAGAAACTAAATACCACTGGGTTACACGACTTCACCATCACATCTGGGTGGGGGGTTAGAGAGGGAAAAAGGGAGAGAGGAGGGGAGGGAGGGGGAGAGAGGAGGGGAGAGGAGGGGGAGAGAAGGGGAGGGATAGGGAGAGAAGGGGGAGGGGAGGGATAGGGAGAAAGTAAGAGGTCGATAGAGGTCAATGCAAATCAATCCAGTTAGAATATAGCATCAGCACTCAGCTGAAACATCCCTGTCCTCTCTGAGGGTGTGATCTACCACCATGCTTGCTCACCTGGGTTCTCATCATCCTCTTTGGGGATGCACTCTAGCAGTGTGTCCAGGGCCTTGGTGTAGTCCTTCATGATCCAGAAGGCTATGCTGCGTAGGAATGGGTCCGGGTGTAATTTGGTGCAGTGGTACCCTGACCCGTCCCTCTGGCAGCCCAAAACCTTCTCATACAGGATGGCTTGGCAGGTGGAACTGCTCTCATAGTCAGCCTCGTACAGCCTGGCTACTACCATGGCCAACTGGATATCTTCCATCTTCTCCAAGCACACCTAGAGAAGCGGGACAGTTACAGGAGAAGAAAGAGGACAGTACAGTTAGAGTAGAGGACAGTACAGTTAGAGGAGAGGACAGTGCAGTTAGAGTAGAGGACAGTGCAGTTAGAGTAGAGGACAGTGCAGTTAGAGTAGAGGTCAGTACAGTTAGAGTAGAGGACAGTGCAGTTAGAGTAGAGGACAGTGCAGTTAGAGTAGAGGACAGTGCAGTTAGAGTAGAGGTCAGTACAGTTAGAGTAGAGGACAGTGCAGTTAGAGTAGAGGACAGTGCAGTTAGAGTAGAGGACAGTACAGTTAGAGTAGAGGACAGTACAGTTAGAGTAGAGGTCAGTACAGTTAGAGTAGAGGACAGTGCAGTTAGAGTAGAGGACAGTGCAGTTAGAGTAGAGGACAGTGCAGTTAGAGTAGAGGACAGTGCAGTTAGAGTAGAGGACAGTACAGTTAGAGTAGAGGTCAGTACAGTTAGAGTAGAGGTCAGTGCAGTTAGAGTAGAGGTCAGTGCAGTTAGAGTAGAGGACAGTGCAGTTAGAGTAGAGGACAGTGCAGTTAGAGTAGAGGACAGTGCAGTTAGAGTAGAGGACAGTACAGTTAGAGTAGAGGACAGTACAGTTAGAGTAGAGGACAGTACAGTTAGAGTAGAGGACAGTACAGTTAGAGTAGAGGACAGTGCAGTTAGAGTAGAGGACAGTACAGTTAGAGTAGAGGTCAGTACAGTTAGAGTAGAGGTCAGTACAGTTAGAGTAGAGGACAGTGCAGTTAGAGTAGAGGACAGTACAGTTAGAGTAGAGGTCAGTACAGTTAGAGGAGAGGACAGTGCAGTTAGAGTAGAGGACAGTGCAGTTAGAGTAGAGGACAGTGCAGTTAGAGTAGAGGACAGTGCAGTTAGAGTAGAGGACAGTGCAGTTAGAGTAGAGGACAGTGCAGTTAGAGTAGAGGTCAGTACAGTTAGAGGAGAGGACAGTTAGAGTAGAGGTCAGTACAGTTAGAGTAGAGGACAGTACAGTTAGAGTAGAGGACAGTACAGTTAGAGTAGAGGACAGTGCAGTTAGAGTAGAGGACAGTACAGTTAGAGTAGAGGTCAGTACAGTTAGAGTAGAGGACAGTACAGTTAGAGTAGAGGACAGTACAGTTAGAGTAGAGGACAGTACAGTTAGAGTAGAGGACAGTTAAAGTTGGCCTGTGTTCCATAAGGAATATACATTGCCTTGCAAAAGTATTCACCCCCCTTTTTTTACTAAGCAAGTCAGTTATGAACAAATTCTTATTTTCAATGACGGCCTAGGTACAGTGGGTTAACTGCCTGTTCAGGGGCAGAATGACAGATTTGTACCTTGTCAGCTCGGGGATTTGAACTTGCAACCTTTTGGTTACTAGTCCAACGCTCTAACCACCTTGACATTTTTCCTATTTTGTTGCATTACAAAATGGATTTAATTGGATTTCATGTAATGGACATACACAAAATACTCCAAATTTGTGAAGTGAAATGAAAAAAAATGAGCTTTTCAAAAATGTATTAAAAATTAAAAACGGAAAAGTGGTGCGTGCATATGGATTCACCCCCTTTGCGATGAAGCCCCTAAATAAGATCTTGTGCAACCAATTACCTTCAGAAGTCACATAATTAGTTAAATAAAGTCCACCTGTGTGCAATCTAAGTGTCACATGATCTGTCACATGATCTCAGTATATATTTTTACACACCTGTTCAGAAAGGCCCAAGAGTCTGCAATACAACTAAGCAAGGGGCACCACCAAGCAAGCAACACTATGAAGACCTAGGAGCTCTCCAAACAGGTCAGTGACAAAGTTGTGGAGAAGTACAGATCGGGGTTGGGTTAAAAAAAATTATCAGAAACTTTGAGCATCCCCCAGAACATCATTAAATCATTTAAAGAAAATGGCACCACAACAAACCTGCCAAGAGAGGGCCGCCCACCAAAACTCACAGACCAGGCAAGGAGGGCATTAATCAGAGAGGCAACAAAGAAACAAAAGATAACCCTGAAGGAGCTGCAAAGCTCCACTGCAGAGATTGGAGTATCTGTCCATTAGACCACTAAGCTGTACACGCCACAGAGCTGGGCTTTATGGAAGAGTGGCCAGGCCAGAAAAAAGCCCATGCTTAAAAAAATAATAAGCAAACATGTTTGGTGTTCGCCAAAACGCATGTGGGAGACTCCCCAAACATATGGAAGAAGAAGGTACTCTGGTCAGATGAAACTAAAATTGAGCTTTTTGGCTATCAAGGAAAATGTTATGTCTGGCACAAACCCAACACCTCATCATCCCAAGAACACCATCCCCACAGTGAAGCATGGTGGTGGCAGCATCATGCTGTTGGGATGGTCTTCATAGGCAGGGACTGGGAAACTGGTCAGAATTGAAGGAATGCTGGATGGCGCTAAATACATAGAAATTCTTGAGGTAAACCTGTTTCAGTATTCCAGAGATTTGAGACTGGGACGGAGGTTCACCTTCCAGCAGGACATTGGCCCTATGCATACTGCTAAAGCAACACTCGAGTGGTTTAAGGGGAACATTTAAATGTCTTGGAATGGCCTAGTCAAAGACATGTCCCAAGAGACTTGCAGCTGTAATTGCTGCAAAAGGTGGGTCTACAAGTATTGACTTTGGGGGGGGATGAATAGTTATGCATGCTCAAGTTTTCAGTTTTTTGTCTTATTTCTTGTTTGTTTCACAATAAAAAAAATGTGCATCTTCAAAATGGTTGGCATGTTGTGTAAATCAAATGATACAACCCCCCCAAAAATCTATTTTAATTCCAGGTTGTAAGGCAAGGGGTGAATACTTTCGCAAGCCACCGTAATGGTAAGGTAAGTAAGTGACCGTTAGAGTAGAGGACAGTTAGAGTTGTCCTGTGTTCCTTTAGGAATATAAAAGGCCTAGTAGAGGAGAGGACAGTTAGAGGAGAGGACAGTTAGAGGAGAGGACAGTTAGAGGAGAGGACAGTTAGAGGAGAGGACAGTTAGAGGAGAGGACAGTTAGAGGAGAGGACAGTTAGAGGAGAGGACAGTTAGAGGAGAGGACAGTTAGAGGAGAGGACAGTTAGAGGAGAGGACAGTTAGAGGAGAGGACAGTTAGAGGAGAGGACAGTTAGAGGAGAGGACAGTTAGAGGAGAGGACACTTAGAGGAGAGGACACTTAGAGGAGAGGACACTTAGAGGAGAGGACACTTAGAGGAGAGGACACTTAGAGGAGAGGACACTTAGAGGAGAGGACAGTTAGAGGAGAGGACAGTTAGAGGAGAGGACAGTTAGAGGAGAGGACAGTTAGAGGAGAGGACAGTTAGAGGAGAGGACAGTTAGAGGAGAGGACAGTTAGAGGAGAGGACAGTTAGAGGACAGGACAGTAAGAGGAGAGGACAGTAAGAGTAGGGTAGATGGAGTTCTGAGAAGCCACACCAGGCACTGTCCACACATCAAGCAGGTTCTGCATGTGCAGGGTTTGTAACATAGACTTACTAAGAAACCTGACAACCATAGATGTATTCAGGGTCTGTCTCTTCCTGGACTAAAAATGCTGTTCAACGGCAAATCAAGGTTCAAGGTTTAGACTGTTTGCTAAAAGTGACTAAACAGTAAGACTCATGGCTAAGACAGACTAAAATGATGAACGTGTGATCTAGTGTTCTCCTCAATGATGACCTTTTGAACCGACTGTCTGGTAAACTATCCCCAAACACTTACAGTAGGAACCCATTCCCCCTCTAGGCAGTGTCCTGCTATCAGCATGTTGAGACTGTGCTGTTGCACCCTCCGCCCAAGGTAAAGTAACCCCATCATTTACGTAGCTAACCATCCCCACAACCTTATCTTTCAGGTTTAGACTAGACCATTCACACACACAGCTGTAGAGTCTCACGTCATTGACACACCTCCTAGTTGACTTCCATAAACATTGGTCTGTGCCAGGTTTCCATGGCGAGGACAATGTCACAACAACAGACACAATACAGGTGCAGCTGAAGTAGGTCTAAACTAGGAACAGACTGTGTGTGTGTGTGTGTGTGTGTCTGTGTGTCTGTGTGTCTGTGTGTGTTTCCAGACCTCGATGGCGTCTTTCAGGGAGCCAGCCAGCAGGAAGAAGGCAGCAGCCTGTTCAAAGCGCTGTTTCCCCAGCAGAGAGAAAGCGTTCTTCAGAGCTGCTTTACGCCAGCGGTCCTCACTGAAGTTATTCTTAAAGAACACCGTCATCTTTTCATCACGCTGAGACCTAGAGGAGAGGAGAGAATGCACTCTAGCAATATAATATACATTATTTACCTACTGTACATGATTCATGTAATAGAGTTCTGACACATGGATAAACATAAAATGTGGATTTTAAAGAAAAGTCCAGGAGAGGTGAATAACTAAACAAAAAGGTGAGACAACACAAACTGATCTGGGATCAGGCAAGAGGTCCAGGTGTGTTCCAGGTGTGTTACCTGAACAGGCCCCAGAGAACAGCCTTCTTCTTCATGGCCAGGTAGAAGAGAGCTGCATCTAAAGGATCGTTGTTCCTCTGGAATGCTGCCTTACCCACCTACACACAGATCAACCAATCAAACCATGAAGACCAACCAATCAATCAATGATAGGAGTTCAGGCCACACCACATCATCCCGCACCTTCTCCACCATCCTGCGTAGTGTGTTGATGTTGCGTATCCACCAGCCCACCCCTACAGCCCGTAGCTCAGACCACTGAGGGTCTCCTCTCTGCATGGCCGGGATCATATTCAACATCTCCTCCTCAGCCTCCGAGTGGAACGCCCACGCAAAGTGACACGTAGACAGACCTGGGGGGAGACAGGTGACTGTGTTCAGAGAGGAGAGAAAAGGTTGCTTTGCTTCAGTGCTTGATTGTTGACTGTTGTGTGCTTTAGTAAAACATACAAAAAGGGAGGGAACAGGGCCCAGAGAGAGAAAACATATCTGGACCTGGGAGGGAACAGGGCCCAGAGAGAGACAACATATCTGGACCTGGGAGGGAACAGGGCCCAGAGAGAGACAACATATCTGGACCTGGGAGGGACCAGGGCCCAGAGAGAGACAACATATCTGGACCTGGGAGGGAACAGGGCCCAGAGAGAGACAACATATCTGGACCTGGGAGGGAACAGGGCCCAGAGAGAGACAACATATCTGGACCTGGGAGGGAACAGGGCACAGAGAGTGACACCATATCTGGACCTGGGAGGGAACAGGGCCCAGAGAGAGACAACATATCTGGACCTGGGAGGGAACAGGGCCCAGAGAGAGACAACATATCTGGAGCTGGGAGGGAACAGGGCCCAGAGAGAGACAACATATCTGGACCTGGGAGGGAACAGGGCCCAGAGAGAGACAACATATCTGGACCTGGGAGGGAACAGGGCCCAGAGAGAGACAACATATCTGGACCTGGGTCATCCTACATATCCAATACTAGAGCAATATCTCAGTATAATGTACCAATAAGACCCTCTCTATGACCCTCTCCATCACAGCTCAGAAAGACAGATTGTGAAGCAGAAGTGTGTGTGTGTGTGTGTGTGTGTGTGTGTGTGTGTGTGTGTGTCTGTGTACCATACCTTGGTGTAGCAACTGCATGCGGTACAGTGGGGGTAGAGAGGTGAGGAGACAGGTGTGTAGACGCATGGCTAACAGGTACCTCAACCCACACTCATCCAGGGCCTCACCACCTAGACAGAATCACATTATTAACACATGGGTTAGTGTAGCACATTAAATCACACACACACACTGATCAGATGGAATCAGATGGTGCCAGTCTTTACCATTAATTTGAGAGAGCAGCTTCCTCCTAAGACTCCACACCAGATGGAGTGGGTTGAGGGATCTCTCTGTCCCCCTCTACCCATCCATACTGATGGCTTCGGATTTATAAACTTGAAATATTGTTAATCATCACTTATATTAGAGACATAAGGAGTGCCATAGTCTGGTTTCTACACCAGAAGTTAACTTCTTGGTGACAGGGGGGCAGTATTGAGTAGCTTGGATGAATAAGGTGCCCAGAGTTGACTGCCTGCTACTCTGTCCCAGATGCTAAGATATGCATATTATTCGTAGTATTGGATGGAAACCACTGTGAAGTTTCTAAGACTGTTTGAATGACGTCTGTGAGTATAACAGAACTCATACGGCAGGTGAAAACCTGAGACAAATCCAACCAGGAAGTGGGAAATCTGAGGTTTGTAGTTTCATTTAAGTGATTGCCTATCCAATATGCTGTGTCTATGGGGCCAGATTGCACTTCCCAAGGCTTCCAGCAGATGTCAACAGTCTTTAGAAAGTTGTTTGAGGCTTCTATTGTGGAAGGGGGTCGAATAAGAGCTGTTTCAACAAGTGGACAAGGCTGAGGCCGATCAGGTGTTTACTGAGCGGTCACGTTCCTTTGTTTTCCTCTGTAATGAATACGCTATTATCCGGGTTGGAATATTATTGAAGATTCATTATAAAAAGACCCTAAGGAATGATTGTAAACATCGTTTGACATGTTTCTACAAACTGTAATGGAACTCTTGACTCTTCTTCTGGATTTTGCATTCGCGCATTGTGCCTTTGGAATAGTGAACTAAACGCGCAAACAAAACGGAGGTATTTGGACATAAATATGGACGTAATCCAACAAAACAAACATTTCTTGTGGAAGTGGGAGTCCTGGGAGTGCATTCTGACGAAGATCAGCAAAGGTAAGTGAAGCTTTATAATGCTATTTATGACTTTTGTTGACTCCACAATTTGGCGGGTAACTGTATGTCTTGCTTTTGTGGCTGAATGCTGTTCTCAGATTATTGAATATTGTGCTTTTGCCGTAAAGCTTTTTTGAAATCTGACACAGCGGTTGAATTAAGAACAAGTTTATCTTTAATTCTATGTAAAACATGTATCTTTCATCAAAGTTTATGATGAGTATTTATGTTATTTGATGTGGCTCTCTGCAATTTCTCCGGATGTTTTGGAGGCATTTCTGAACATGGCGCCAATGTAAACTGAGGTTTTTGGATATAAATATGAACTTGATCGAACAAAACATACATGTATTGTGTAACATTGAGTCCTTGGAGTGTCATCTGATGAAGATCGTCAAAGGTTAGTGCTTAATTTAATCTATATTTCTGTTTTTTTTGTGACACCTATCTTTGGTTGGAAAATGGCTGAATGCTTTCTGCGTCCCGAACAATCCCAGAGAGGTTAATGGGTATCTGTAGGAGGAATGTATATGGTGGAGTCAAGGAAGGATGGATAGGAGCCAGGGAGTTTTGGGAGGTGCTGAGTAGAGGAGAGGCAATCACATGACTGTAGTCACTGATAATGGTGGAGCTGTGGAGTAGTGAGGAAGGGGGTCAAGGTCAGGTCAGGTCACCTTAAAGGAGAAGGAACAGTTTATGGCCCGTATCACTTAACTTCCTGCCTAGTAATAAAGATGTCATGTTTAGAGGGAAGGAGGAGACTCCACCCAAACTGGGGTATATACACGACCACTGGTGGAAATATGTCTTTGTCTTACGCAGCTGTACAGCCCAACGGGTATGGCCCAATGTCTTCCACTCTATGTGCCTGGTCCTCCTCCCTAAATGGTACGCCATTTCCTATATATGGCACTACTTGTTCATGGTACCATGGTAGTTCAATGTGCCCCATAGTCCTGTGTCTTAGTGTGTCTCGTCCATGAACCGTTTAACCTTCGCTCCCTCTCCCGCCCTTTCCCCTCTCAATCTCTCCCTCTCCTTCTTTCTCTCCCTCTGCTTACTTTACAGAGGAACAACCTGCTAAGGTCTCTTTCTCACTTCCCCCTTAAAGACTAAATAACATCTATAACAGACTGATACTGGAGGTGAAATGACAAAGATAACTGTCAGTGTGTGTTTATATCAACCATTAAGAACACGTAATCAGGGAACAACTCTGACTAGACTAATTACATTATATTTCCATTTGTTTTGCCTAATAGACCATGGTCAGGTAAAACATGACCCAAGTCACAGACACCCTCCCTCCCTCTCTCTGAGACTGACCTGTGTACTGTTTGTCAGTGGAGCTGCTGACCTCTGAACTGGTGGTAGCTACAGTATCAGCTAGAGCCACCAGAAACATCTGTTCCAACCTGGTCAGACCTGGAAGACTGGAATGCATCAGCTGACTAGATAACACCTGGAGGGAGGGAGGAGGGAGAGAGAGAGGGAAGGAGGGAGAGAGAGAGAGAGAGGGAGGGAGGGAGGGAGAGAGGGAGGGAGGGAGAGAGGGAGGGAGGGAGAGAGGGAGAGAGGGAGAGAGGGAGAGAGGGAGAGAGGGAGAGAGGGAGAGAGGGAGAGAGGGAGAGAGGGAGAGAGAGAGAGAGAGAGAGAGAGAGAGAGAGAGAGAGAGAGAGAGAGAGAGAGAGAGAGAGAGAGAGAGAGAGAGAGAGAGAGAGAGAGAGAGAGAGAGAGAGAGAGAGAGAGAGAGAGAGAGAGAGAATTACTGTATTAATCACAGAGGCGATACATTTGCTTGACAAACAATTTAACCAGACAATAACATCTAAACCATCCACAAGCTGGTAAGTAAATAAATGTTGTTGTTGTTGTTTACCTGTGCGTGTTCTGGTCCGAAGTAGGTGGGTCCGTACTGAGACAGGTTGATGAATCTAGACTTCTTCTCTACTTTCTCTGTAGCAAAGCTCACAAAGTCATCCGTCGTCACCGCCTGCAACTGAGGGAGGGAGACATACAATCACTAGATGATTGATTGATTATTGATTTGGGTATAACAGAGAACAAGATTACATCTGGACCCAAAGGTTAACACATGGAGGGGTCACATGGTTCCAACAAACATTTACTGCATATCTTGTCTTTAGGTAACAGACAGAATATCAACATTATACGATAGAAAATAAACCAACAGAATCAAATTGAAGAATTAGTTGAGCATCTACACACTTAGGAAGTATGATTCTATGAAAAATCTGTATGTGTCACTGAAACATCCAGCTAAAACCTGAATCCTCTTACCTGGAACAGGTCTGTGTACTGATCTCCTCCTGTCTTCCTCGCCCCCTCTACCTCGGACACCTTGCCTCCCTTCGCCCCCTCCTCTCCTCCCTTATAGGAGGTGTCCAGGTCAGCAGAGAGCAGAGCGTAGAGGGGTAGAGGGGGTATGGAGTTGATTTCTGTGTAATCTCGTCCCCCGTCGCGGCCGGCCACGATGGTGTCTTTAGCCGTACTGCCGCTCACACTGATTGTCCGGGACAGGTGGCGTCTGGTTCCACCCTCACCTGCCTCCACGTCCCTCACCACAGCAACCTCCCCAGCGATACATTTCACCAGGTGGGACAGGATGGCCTGAAGAAGAAGTATAACCATCTTCCTCATCCGTGGCAGAGACATTAATATAGTCATTGACGGCATCCTCGCCATCATCATTGTCATCATAATTACAGTAGTCATGTTGTTGTCATCATCATCATGACATTCTATGACTACTCAAGAAGTTGTCTGGTCACTTAAATAAATGTATCTTGGTTGCAAACATTTATAAAGTGGACAGGCAGATGGACAAACAGCCAGCCAGCCATGCAAGAAGCCAACCAGCCAGCCCACCAACCAATCAGACAGACAGCCATCCAGACATTCATCCACCTCACCCATCCACCCAGACCCAACAGACAGACAGACAGCTAACCAGACATTCATCCACCCAGACAGACAGCCAACCAGCTATCTATTCATCCATCCACCAACACACCCAGCCAGACACCCATCCACCCACACAGACAGACAGCCAACCAGCCATCTATTCATCATTCCACCAACACACCCAGCCAGACACCCATCCACCCAGCCAGACACCCAACACACCCAGCCAGACACCCAACACACCCAGCCAGACACCCAACACACCCAGCCAGACACCCATCCACCCAGACAGACACCCATCCATCCACCCATCCATCCACCCAGACAGACACCCATCCATCTATCCACCCACCCAGACAGACACCCATCCATCCACCCAGACAGACACCCATCCATCCACCCAGACAGACACCCATCCATCCACCCAGACAGACACCCATCCATCCAGACAGACACCCATCCACCCAGACAGACAGACACTCATCCAGACAGACAGACACCCATCCACCCAGACAGACACCCATCCACCCAGACAGACACCCATCCACCCAGACAGACACCCATCCACCCACCCAGACAGACACCCATCCACCCACCCAGACAGACACCCATCCACCCACCCAGACAGACACCCATCCACCCAGACAGACAGACACCCATCCATCCAGACAGACAGACACTCATCCAGACAGACACCCATCCACCCAGACAGACACCCATCCACCCAGACAGACACCCATCCACCCAGACAGACAGACACCCATCCACCCAGACAGACAGACACCCATCCACCCAGACAGACAGACACCCATCCACCCAGACAGACAGACACCCATCCATCCAGACAGACAGACACTCATCCAGACAGACACCCATCCACCCAGACAGACAGACACCCATCCATCCAGACAGACAGACACTCATCCAGACAGACACCCATCCACCCAGACAAACACCCATCCACCCAGACAGACAGACCCACCTTGGCACGGCGGACCTTCCCCAGGTCCATGAGCTCCAGCAGCTGTGTTGGATGGTACTGAGGCAGGGTGGGGGACAGGGAGTGGGCTGCCTCGAACAGACCCCCCTCCTGCAGCCCTGCCGGCGCCTGGAGAGCCTCGTCGATTGCCACGTTGCCCTCAAACACACTCTTGGACCGGGGGCGCCCCTTGAACGCCAACGAGGATCCCCCCGTGGTTGCATTGGTGGCCATCTGCCCTCCACCCCCTCCAACCCCCCCGGCGATGTTATCTTCAGAGGAGAGGCTGTCCCCCTCGGCCTCGCCGGGCTTGCGGTCCTGGCGCCACTGGGCGTACACGTGCATCTCACAGTCCATACCAACCACCAGGATGCCGTCCCTCACCCAGGACAGGGACACGGGCAGGGAGGGGGTGCCGTCTACAGAGGAGAGCAGGTCCACAGTGCGCAGCAGGATCCAGCGTGACCGGATACCCTGTTTCACATTAGATTAGGGATGCAGGGGGGTAATAATAAGGATTATTATTATTATAATAATAATGTTTATTATCCAGACGCTTTATAGTGTAGTCATTAGGCTCTGGTCAAAAGTAGTGCACCAATTAGGGAATAGGGTGCCATTTGGGTAGCCAGAGAGTAGTCTCACCCTAAATTCTCGTTCACTACATGCAATACTTTAGTCAGACTGACAACATTGAAGTTGTTTGTTGTGAGGATGGGCACGAGGGGCTAACCAATCAGAGTATCAAAGCCAATGACACATTTTCAAACCACTGCTTTACACACTGGCGGAATACCAATGGGTTTCTGGACCAATCACTGCCCCATTCGGTGAAGGGTCAGGGAAGGACTCAGATCCAGACTCTAACGTCCGTGGGCGTGGCGTTTGGCCTGAAGCAAGGAGTCTGACTAGCCAGGAAACCATTTGGGACGCAGGCTTGAAAAGTTGATTGTCCTCAAAGAGGCAAGTCATTTAGCAGCATACACAACACATACAGACAGAACCACATGCTAACAAACAGCAGATGTACCAGCAATACACAGTAGAATAAATGTGTGAAGAATACAAGGTAGTGTAGGTTACGGAAGTACCAGTTTGATCCTGACTTTGGGGTGTGTGTGTGTGTGTGTGTGTGTGTGTGAGCGTGTACCTGTTTGATGCTGCCCCCTAGAGGTAGGGTGATGATCGCCACCCCGTCCTTGCTTGAGGTCTGTTCGTTGACAACGCCCGAGATGCGACCGTACATGAGGATATTGGATCCCACCCCCACCGTGAGGATATGAGACCCGTCCTCTTTGGACAGCCAGTCCAGGTGGACATAGTGTTTGATGTTGGGAGAGTGGTGGTCGCGACTCATGTACAGGTCAGACCTACAGAAAGAGAGAGAGGGGGTTAGTCATTTTAGAGACATGCACACACTTACAGGCACACACTCACACACACCCCACCAGTACCTGCTGTACACAAAGAGGTTGGAGTCTACACTGACTCCGGGGTCCAGGGTAGAGGAGGGCCTAGTGAAGTCATCCAGATGGAGAGTCTGCTCCAACACCCACTCAGACCCCCCCGTAGACTCACACTCAAAGATGGACACGTGCATGGAGAAGTCCCCTGCTGGACCATGGCCCTGGAGAGAGGGAGGGAAGGAGGAAGGTACACACTTCATTAAACCGTCAGGTTAAATGCAAAAAGACTAAATGTCTGAGGGAAAATGAAGTATTGTACATTTTAGTCATCAGATGTTCTCATCCAAAACCACATCTAGAGACAGAAACACAACCACTTCAGGTAAAACCTTCTACAAAATGACTGATAAAGATTATACTGTATTTTTTTTACATTCCTCAGGGCCAGAAATTAAAAACAATGTGCTTGAATTCGGACAGGTGAACTACACTGTACGTAAACAGAATATGCACTAATCCAATGAGTCATTAACTTAAGTGGAGCGTACAGTAAAAGTCCTGTCCTACCTGTCCCGAGATGTGTCCAGGCCGGGGCTGTTTGAAGGAGACAGCCAGTCGTCCAGTGTAGGAACAGGACACGGCTACAGGACGTCCCGGGACACACACAGCGCTGTTGTTATCCTCCTCCTCGTTGAGTAGAGCCCAAGGCTCCCAGTGATAGATCCTGTTCTCCCCCTCCTCACACCCCAGGGCTGTCTCTCCCCCCTCCACAGAGCAGCGCCAGAAACGGACGCGGGAGTCAGAGCAGGTGGTGACGATCAGGTAGGGGGCCAGACACACAGGGTAGATGGACGACGAACTCAGGTGACCTGGAGAGAGAGGGAGAGAGACAGTATAGAATAACTGAATCAGACTAACTCAGATGACTTGAAGACAGAGACATGGAGGACAATGGCATAATAAATAGTTAGGATCCAGTCCCTGGCTTGTGAGATGTTTCATATATCTATGATGTGCTGTTGGTTTTAAAACTTTTACTTTGGAATATATTACATTTAGACTGTTTTTACAAATATGTCAAAGTAAAGTTATTAGTCTACCTGTGGAGGGTATATATATATGTATGTATGTATGTATATCCACCCGTACCCGTGGAGGGTATATGTATATATGTGTGTGTGTGTGTGTGTATATCCACCCGTACCTGCGGAGGGTATATGTATATATATGTGTGTGTGTATATACACCCGTACCTGCGGAGGGTATATGTATATATATGTGTGTGTGTATATACACCCGTACCTGCGGAGGGTATATGTATATATATGTGTGTGTGTATATACACCCGTACCTGTGGAGGGTATATGTATGTATATATATATATGTGTGTGTGTGTGTGTGTGTGTGTGTGTGTGTATATCCACCCGTACCTGTGGAGGGTATATGTATGTATATATATGTGTGTGTGTATATACACCCGTACCTGTGGAGGGTATATGTATGTATATATATATATGTGTGTGTGTATATACACCCGTACCTGTGGAGGGTATATGTATGTATGTAATATATATATATGTGTGTGTGTGTGTGTGTGTGTGTGTGTGTGTGTATCCACCCGTACCTGTGGAGGGTATATGTATGTATATATGTGTGTGTGTGTGTGTATATCCACCCCTACCTGCGGAGGGTATATGTATGTATATATATGTATACACCCGTACCTGTGGAGGGTATATGTATGTATATATGTGTGTGTGTATATACACCCGTACCTGTGGAGGGTATATGTATATATATATATATGTATGTGTGTGTGTGTGTGTGTGTATATCCACCCGTACCTGCGGAGGGCGTAGCTCTGGTCACCTCCACTCCAACAGGCAGGTCCAGGCGGTGGCTGCAGACCAGCTTGGAGCTGAGGATCAGTTTGCTGGCTGACTGCAGGTTGGCTGTGGAGGCTGAGCGAGAGAGAGGGGAGGGGGACGTGTCAGCTGTACTCTGTTGGAACGGGATCGTCAGCTGAGACTGGTAAGACCGCTCTGGGACCGGATCATCTGAACACACAGAGAGAGAAAGAGAGACAGAGAGAAAACTTTATTGTTCATATAGTCATCTCAACAACAGAGGAAAAACTTTATTGTTCACAATATTATCTAAACAAACTTATCTAAACAAATCGAGAAAAAACGTTATCTTCAACACAATCAATATACAAACTACACAGGCCTCAATGCGCTGTACTACTCCGTTACACCGGGGCCCGCCGCACTACTCCGTTACACCGGGGCCCGCCGCACTACTCCGTTACACCGGGGCCCGCCGCACTACTCCGTTACACCGGGGCCCGCCGCACTACTCCGTTACACCGGGGCCCGCCGCACTACTCCGTTACACCGGGGCCCGCCGCACTACTCCGTTACACCGGGGCCCGCCGCACTACTCCGTTACACCGGGGCCCGCCGCACTACTCCGTTACACCGGGGCCCGCCGCACTACTCCGTTACACCGGGGCCCGCCGCACTACTCCGTTACACCGGGGCCCGCCGCACTCTATTACACCGGGGCCCGCCGCACTCTATTACACCGGGGCCCGCCGCACTCTATTACACCGGGGCCCGCCGCACTCTATTACACCGGGGCCCGCCGCACTCTATTACACCGGGGCCCGCCGCACTCTATTATACCGGGGTCCACCGTACTCTATTATACCGGGGTCTACCGTACTCTATTATACCGGGTCTACCGTACTCTATTATACCGGGGTCTACCGTACTCTATTATACCGGGTCTACCGTACTCTATTATACCGGGTCTACCGTACTCTATTATACCGGGTCTACCGTACTCTATTATACCGGGTCTACCGTACTCTATTATACCGGGGTCTACTGTACTCTATTATACCGGGTCTACCGTACTCTATTATACCGGGTCTACCGTACTCTATTATACCGGGTCTACCGTACTCTATTATACCGGGGTCTACCGTACTCTATTATACCGGGGTCTACCGTACTCTATTATACCGGGGTCTACCGTACTCTATTATACCGGGGTCTACCGTACTCTATTATACCTGGGTCTACTGTACTCTATTATACCTGGGTCTGCTGTACTCTATTATACCTGAGTCTACTGTACTCTATTATACTGGGGTCTACTGTACTCTATTATACCTGGGTCTACTGTACTCAATTATACTGGGGTCTACTGTACTCAATTATACTGGGGTCTACTGTACTCTATTATACTGGGGTCTACTGTACTCTATTATACTGTATTATACTGTACTGTATTATAGCACCCACACAGGCCTAGGTTAGGATGGGTTGTGGTTAGGTACTCACCCACACAGGCCTAGGTTAGGTTGTGGTTAGGTTGGGTTGTGGTTAGGTACTCACCCACATAGGCCTAGGTTCGGTTGTGGTTAGGCTAGGTTGTGGTTAGGTACTCACCCACACAAGCCTGTACGGACTGGAGGTGCAGGTGCCACATCTGCAGCACAGAGTTCATGTTCAGGTCCTTCTCTATGACAACCAGGAAGAACTTCTCAGAGAACGGAGTAGGGTGGTACTCTGGAGAGGAGAAACACAACTTTTTACACGTTCTTCAGTTCAGTCATCCACTCATTCATCCATCCATCCACTCATTCATCAATCCATCCACTCATTCATCAATCCATCCACTCATCCATCCACTCATCCATCCATCCATCCATCCATCCACTCATCCATCCATCCATCCATCCATCCACTCATCCATCCATCCATCCACTCATCCATCCACTCATCCATCCATCCATCCATCCACTCATCCATCCATCCATCCACTCATCCATCCACTCATCCATCCACTCATCCATCCACTCATCCATCCACTCATCCATCCACTCATCCATCCACTCATCCATCCATCCATCCATCCACTCATCCATCCATCCATCCACTCATCCATCCATCCATCCACTCATCCATCCATCCATCCATCCACTCATCCATCCATCCATCCACTCATCCATCCATCCATCCATCCACTCATCCATCCATCCATCCACTCATCCATCCATCCATCCATCCACTCATCCATCCATCCTGAGTTGAAGGAAGGTCAGTGTGTAGAGCTCTGGGTTCTCCTGAGGCTAATCATGTCATTCATACATTAACCAATTCATAAATCCATCCATTCGCCTGTCCATCCTTTCACACCCTCAATTCTCCCTCCCTCCCTGCCTTTCTCTCTCTCCCTCCCTTCAACCTCCCGTACCCTCGAGAGAAGGGTAGGATGTAGTGTAGAGCTCTGGGTCCTCCTGAGGTGTATATCCCAAAATAAAGTCCTCCTGGAAAACATGAAGGAGCTGGGTGGTAGATCCACACTAGAGAGAGAGAGAGGGAGAGGGAACTTCTGTGAGTGTAATGTTTACTGTTCATTTTTATTGTTTATTTCACTTTTGTATATTATCTACTTCACTTGCTTTTTCAATGTTAACATATGTTTCCCATGCCAATAAAACCATTTGATTTGAATTGAATTGAGAGAGATAGAGGGTCAGAGGGGGGGGGAGAAGGAGAGAGATGGACATATTTCCCTCAGATTACAAAGACACACAAACAATTGAAAAACAAATCACATTTTGATAAGCTACCATATATATGTTAGGTAAAATACTTCCGCTGTGCACCTGTGACTAGATTAATGATATAGCATGATCTCTTGACTTACTGCTTAGATAAAGAGACAGGTGTGGTTAAGGGCCTGTAAGTAAGCATTTCACGGTATGGTCTACACCTGTTGTATTCGGCACATGTGACAAATAACATTTGATTTGCCTTACTGCTTAGGTAACGAGACAGTCAGATAGGTATTTCTTACCTGGTTAGTGATGACATCTAGTTCTATGATGCAGCCTGGTCTGGCTGTCGACTGCTGGCTCACTATGTTAAATACCTCTCCTACTAGTTTCTATGGAGAGAGACAGAGAGAGAGACACACACACAGAGAAAGAGAGAGAGACACAGTTAGAGACAGAGAGAGAGAGAGCGAGAGGGGGTGAGGGAGGGGGGAGATAGAGGGGGGAGATAGAGGGGGGGGAGGAGGAGGAGAGGGGGGGAGAAGAGGGAGGAGAGAAGAGGAGGAGGAGGGAGGGAGGGAGGGAGGGAGGGAGGGAGGGAGGGAGGGAGGGAGGGAGGGAGGGAGGGAGGGAGGGAGGGAGAGAAGGATGGAGGGAGGGAGAGAGCGAGGAGGGAGAGAGGGAGGGGAGGAGAGAGAGAGAGGGAAGGAGAGAGAGAGAGAGAGAGAGAGAGAGAGAGAGAGAGAGAGAGAGAGAGAGAGAGAGAGAGAGAGAGAGAGAGAGAGGGAGGGAGGGAGGGAGGGAGGGAGGGAGGGAGGGAGGGAGGGAGGGAGGGAGGGAGGGAGGTTAAGAGTCTTTAACCAGCTATCTTGAAGCTTTAAAGTTCCAGTCCCCTTCAGTCTCAGGATTTCACTGTTAATATGACTGAGGACATCTGTGTTTACTTACTGAGGTCTCAGGATTTCACTGTTAATCTGACTGAGGACACCTGTACGTGTCTGTGTGTGTGTGTCTCTGTGTTTACTTACTGAGGTCTCAGGATTTCACTGTTAATCTGACTGAGGACATCTGTACGTGTCTGTGTGTGTGTGTCTCTGTGTTTACTTACTGAGGTCTCAGGATTTCACTGTTAATCTGACTGAGGACATCTGTCTATGTGTGTCTGTCTCTGTGTTTACTTACTGAGGTCTCAGGATTTCACTGTTAATCTGACTGAGGACATCTGTACATGTCTGTGTGTGTGTGTCTCTGTGTTTACTTACTGAGGTCTCAGGATTTCACTGTTAATCTGACTGAGGACATCTGTACGTGTCTGTGTGTGTCTCTGTGTTTACTTACTGAGGTCTCAGGGTCTGACAGTTCGTCCAGTAGTTTCCTGGCGTCCACCACAGCCTGGTAGAGACGCAAGTTCTTACCATCTGACGCTACGAAGCACGCACTGGAACTGTTACAGTATGTACCTGGAGATAGAGGGGAGAGAGATGCTGTTTTAAATGTGGGCACTATGAGTAAGGTTCTGCATGTAGTTAGTAGAAACGCCCACTAAAATTGCAACAAAATCAGCAGTGTTTCCTTACAAAGCATGTAGAGGTCTGTAATTTTTATCATAGGTACACTTCAACTGTGAGAGACGGAATCTAAAACAAATATTAAGAAAATCACATTGTATGATTTTTAAGTAATTAATGTGCATTTTATTGCATGACATAAGTATTTGATCACCTACCAACCAGTAAGAATTCCAGCTCTCACAGACCTGTTAGTTTTTCTTTAAGACGCCCTCCTGTTCTCCACTCATTACCTGTATTAACTGCACCTGTTTGAACTCGTTACCTGTATAAAAGACACCTGTCCACACACTCAATCAAACAGACTCCAACCTCTCCACAATGGCCAAGACCAGAGAGCTGTGTAAGGACATCAGGGTTCAAATTGTAGACCTGCACAAGGCTGGGATGGGCTCCAGGACAACAGGCAAGCAGCTTGGTGAGAAGGCAACAACTGTTGGCGCAATTATTAGAAAATGGAAGAAGTTCAAGATGACGGTCAATCACCCTCGGTCTGGGGCTCCATGCAAGATCTCACCTCGTGGGGCATCAATGATCATGAGGAAGGTGAGGGATCAGCCCAGAACTACACGGCAGGACCTGGTCAATGACCCGAAGAGAGCTGGGACCACAGTCTCAAAGAAAACCATTAGTAACACACTACGCAGTCATGGATTAAAATCCTGCAGCGCACGCAAGGTCCCCCTGCTCAGGCCAGCACATGTCCCGTCTGAAGTTTGCCAATGACCATCTGGATGATCCAGAGGAGGAATGGGAGAAGGTCATGTGGTCTGAAAATAAAAATAGAGCTTTTTGGTCTAAACTCCACTCGCCGTGTTTGGAGGAAGAAGAAGGATGACTATACCCCAAGAACACCATCCCAACCGTGAAGCATGGAGGTGGAAACATCATTCTTTGGGGAGGCTTTTCTGCAAAGGGGACAGGATGACTGCACCGTATTGAGGGGAGAATGGATGGGGCCATGTATCGCGAGATCTTGGTCAACAACCTCCTTCCCTCAGTAAGAGCATTGAAGATGGGACGTGGTTGGGTCTTCCAGCATGACAACGACCCAAAACACACAGCCAGGGCAACTATGGAGTGGCTCCGAAAGAAGCATCTCAAGGTCCTAGTGGCCTAGCCAGTCTCCAGACCTGAACCCAATAGAAAATCTTTGGAGGGAGCTGAAAGTCCGTATTGCCCAGCGACAGCCACAAAACCTGAAGGATCTGGAGAAGGTCTGTATGGAGGAGTGGGCCAAAATCCCTGCTGCAGTGTGTGCAAACCAGGTCAAGAACTACAGGAAACGTATGATCTCTGAAATGACTAACAAACGTTTCTATACCAAATATTAAGTTCTGCTTTTCTGATGTATCAAATACTTATGTCATGCAATAACATGCAAATGAATTACTTAAAAATCATACAAAGTGATTTTCTTAATATTAATATTTGTTTTAGATTCCGTCTCTCACAGTTGAAGTGTACCTATGATAAAAATTACAGACCTCTACATGCTTTGTAAGTAGGAAAACCTGCAAAATCGGCAGTGTATCAAATACTTGTTCTCCCCACTGTACATCCTCCAACAATACGCTTCAGAGCACTCTACAAATGGGTTCTGTATTGCAGTGTGTGTGTGTGTGTGTGTGTGTGTGTGTGTGTGTGTGTGTGTGTGTGTGTGTGTGTGTGCTAACCTAGCACAGAGCTGGGTACAAGGGTAGGCAGCCATGCTACATTGGAGAAGGCTGACGTGTGCAGGGAATTGATTCGGGCCAGCTCTGACACTCCTCCAGTGCAGGACAGGGGTCCTATGTGGTCCACCCTCCACAGAATCAGCTCACTGTAGATGGCGTTCGGGTCATGGAACGTCCTGGTGGCCGCGTTACGCAGCTGCTTCCTGGGGGATCACACACACAGTTTGAGTTTGTCACAGTGTGTGGCTCAGTTGGCAGAGCATGGCGCTTACAACACCAGGGTTGTGGGTTCAATTCCTATGGGCGACCAGTACGAAAAAGTATGCATTCACTACTATAAGTCTCTCTGGATAATGAGTTTGTCTAAAAAATGTATATGTCACACACACACACACACACACACACACAACAAATTGTCAAAGACAGAGATTATATTACACACACACGCTTGCAGGCATGCACACACACGTATTTCTGATACACACTCACGTGAACATTTTGTAAACACACACACACTTTCTAGACATTGAGGTCCTAGAGGGTCCTCGTTGCTTCCTCCTATGACACACACACACACACTCCCTTCCTCCCTCCCTACCTGCGCCGTCCTCTGGGGGGAGGTGTGTGTGTGGGTGGCTGGTCGAGGTCGATGCTGCCGGGGGCGGAGGGGGGGGTGAGGAGAGCGTTGTGGTGGGAGGAGGTCAGCAGTAGGGGGAGGACGGTGTGACACGCCTGGTCGTTGAGGTGGAACCGGTGACCGCAGTAACGGAACGTATGAGACACAGTTAGAACGTTGGAGAACGCCGAGCGCTCAGCGAACGTCACCGCCCACTAGAGAGGGAAACGGATTGAAAGGAAAACTCTGAGTCACAAAATGTCTATACATTATTTATCATACAGTATAACATTATTAGAGGGATTTTTGGTTTTGTACTTTATATGGTTGTAGTTTGTCTTTTAAGCATGAATGTAAGGACCTTAATACTCTTATGAGCCCTGGTCAAAATTAGTGCACTACATAGGGAATAGGTGGGTTTGGGACACAGCCACAGTCTGCCTCTCCCTCTCACCTGATTGAGAGACCCGTCCACATGTTTGGACACCATCATGACAGCAGGGCCGATGCCTGGAGCTTGGCCCAGAGAGAGGCTGAGGGCTGAGGAACCCAGCCCAGCAGAGGCAGAACGGGGCAGACGGCGGGCCCTCCTCCCCTGCTCTCCCCCGGCGTTGGAGCTATCCACGTTGGAGAAGGAGCAGGCGTACATCAGAATGTTCTTACTCAGGGAGTTGGCGTCGCCTGTAGGGAACGCCACCGGGATACGGGACGAGAACGACACCTGGAGAAAAAGGGATGGAGAGAGGGAGGGGAGAGAGAGAATAATCAGAGTGGAGCAGAATTCTGCTTCCTCTTGTGTGTCCATGTACAATATGTGTGTTACTTCATGTCCGTGCGTGTGTGTGTTGCTGCATGTGCAGTCTCCTCTTACCTGCACCTGTCTGAAGATCCCCTGGATGTACTCGTCCAGGTATTTGACGTGCCAGACCAGGAAGGACCCGTCGGTGGGGTGGATGGTAAACAGCATGTCAGGACTCTTATTCCACTCCAGAGTTAACGCCTCCATCTTCCTCTCCAGCAACATGGAGGGCAGGGGCACTGAGCTACTGGAGCCTGGGGACGACGCCTTGGTGCTGCCCTCACCACCCTCACCCTCCTCATGCTCTGATGAACCCTTCTCTGACATCTCATCTAGGTCTGTAGAGAGAGAGGGAGGGTGGGAGTTAGACACGGACAGAGTATGATATGTCAATGTGTATAGAATACCTTGGAACAGACTGATATTACCCAGATGTATTTCACGGCTCTACAACGGTTTTGTACTGGGTCAGCTACTCAGAACGAGTTTATATATATATATATATATATATCTCTCACAACAACAGCATGTAGATCTGAGGGTTTCTGAAACAGAGCGTACCAAAGTCAAACTTAATGGGGGAACCGTTCTGGTCGAGGGCGTCGTCGGTGGCTTGGTCCAGCTGCTGTTCTGAGAGCTTGCGGAGCTGCAGCATGAACAGGTCCATGGAGGTGGTGAAGGACAGGTCCTTGTTGTTGAGCCAGTGGACCACAAACCCTCCTCCTCCACTCCCGTCCTCCGGAGTAAACACGGCAGACTCCGCTAGCACCGCTGGGATGTCTGGGGGTTAGAGAGAGGAAAGGGGCGGATACAGGATATTACTATGCATGTGGGAGGAATATCGGAACAAGGCTAAGGCTGACGTTGCTAGTTCAGTTTGTGCGTGTGTGCCTGAGACGGAGAGATTGTGTGTGTAGCTGTATGTATATGTACAGTGCCTTGCGAAAGTATTCGGCCCCCTTGAACTTTGCGACCTTTTGCCACATTTCAGGCTTCAAACAAAGATATAAAACTGTATTTCTTTGTGAAGAATCAACAACAAGTGGGACACAATCATGAAGTGGAACGACATTTATTGGATATTTCAAACTTTTTTAACAAATCAAAAACGGAAAAATTGGGCGTGCAAAATTATTCAGCCCCCTTAAGTTAATACTTTGTAGCGCCACCTTTTGCTGCGATTACAGCTGTAAGTCGCTTGGGGTATGTCTCTATCAGTTTTGCACATTGAGAGACTGAATTTTTTTCCCATTCCTGCTTGCAAAACAGCTCGAGCTCAGTGAGGTTGGATGGAGAGCATTTGTGAACAGCAGTTTTCAGTTCTTTCCACAGATTCTCGATTGGATTCAGGTCTGGACTTTGACTTGGCCATTCTAACACCTGGATATGTTTATTTTTGAACCATTCCATTGTAGATTTTGCTTTATGTTTTGGATCATTGTCTTGTTGGAAGACAAATCTCCGTCCCAGTCTCAGGTCTTTTGCAGACTCCATCAGGTTTTCTTCCAGAATGGTCCTGTATTTGGCTCCATCCATCTTCCCATCAATTTTAACCATCTTCCCTGTCCCTGCTGAAGAAAAGCAGGCCCAAACCATGATGCTGCCACCACCATGTTTGACAGTGGGGATGGTGTGTTCAGGGTGATGAGCTGTGTTGCTTTTACGCCAAACATAACGTTTTGCATTCTTGACAAAAAGTTCAATGTTGGTTTCATCTGACCAGAGCACCTTCTTCCACATGTTTGGTGTGTCTCCCAGGTGGCTTGTGGCAAACTTTAAACGACACTTTTTATGGATATCTTTAAGAAATGGCTTTCTTCTTGCCACTCTTCCATAAAGGCCAGATTTGTGCAATATACGACTGATTGTTGTCCTATGGACAGAGTCTCCCACCTCAGCTGTATGTCTGTATGTCTGAGGCAGTGTGTGTGTGTGTGTGTGTGTGTGTGTGTGTGTGATTTGTGTGCAGCTGTATGTATATGTATGTCTGATGCAGTGTGTGTGTGTGGGGTCACTGTCCATTTGGAAGATCAATTTGTGACCAAGCTTTAACTTCCTGACTGATGTCTTGAGATGTTGCTTCAATATATCCACATAATTATCCTCCTTCATGATGCCATCTAGTTTGTGAAGTGCACCAGTTCCTCGTGCAACAAAGCACCCCCACAACATGATGCTGCCACCCCCGTGCTTCACGGTTGGGATGTTGTTTTTCGGCTTGCAAGCCTCCCACTTTTTCCTCCAAACATAATGATGGTCATTATGGTCAAACAGTTCTATTTTTGTTTCATCAGACCAGAGGACATTTCTCCAAAAAGTACAATCTTTTGTCCCCAAGGGCAGCTGCAAACTGTAGTCTGGCTTTTTTATCAAACAGTCACACTCCAAACTCCACTATGGCCAAGACCAAAGAGCTGTCAAAGGACACCAGAAACAAAATTGTAGACCTGCACTAGGCTGGGAAGACTGAATCCGCAATAGGTAAGCAGCTTGGTTTGAAGAAATCAACTGTGGGAGCAATTGTTAGGAAATGGAAGACATACAAGACCACTGATAATCTCCCTCGATCTGGGGCTCCACGCAAGATCTCACCCCGTGGGGTCAAAATTATCACAAGAACGGTGAGCAAAAATCCCAGAACCACACGGGGGGACCTAGTGAATGACCTGCAGAGAGCTGGGACCAAAGTAACAAAGCCTACCATCAGTAACACAGTACGCCGCCAGGGACTCAAATCCTGCAGTGCCAGACGTGTCCCCCTGCTTAAGCCAGTACATGTCCAGGCCCGTCTGAAGTTTGCTAGAGAGCATTTTGATGATCCAGAAGAAGATTGGGAGAATGTCATATGGTCAGATGAAACCAAAATATAACTTTTTGGTAAAAACTCAACTCGTCGTGTTTGGAGGACAAAGAATGCTGAGTTGCATCCAAAGAACACCATACCTACTGTGAAGCATGGGGGTGGAAACATCATGCTTTGGGGCTGTTTTTCTGCAAAGGGACCAGGACGACTGATCCGTGTAAAGGAAAGAATGAATGGGGCCATGTATCGTGAGATTTTGAGTGAAAACCTCCTTCCATCAGCAAGGGCATTGAAGATGAAACGTGGCTGGGTCTTTCAGCATGACAATGATCCCAAACACACCGCCCGGGCAATGGAGGAGTGACTTCGTAAGAAGCATTTCAAGGTCCTGGAGTGGCCTAGCCAGTCTCCAGATCTCAACCCCATATAAAATCTTTGGAGGGAGTTGAAAGTCCGTGTTGCCCAGCAACAGCCCCAAAACATCACTGCTCTAGAGGAGATCTGCATGGAGGAATGGGCCAAAATACTAGCAACAGTGTGTGAAAACCTTGTGAAGAATTACAGAAAACGTTTGACCAACAAATGGTATATAACAAAGTATTGAGATAACCTTTTGTTATTGACCAAATACTTATTTTCCACAATAATTTGCAAATAAATTCATTAAAAATCCTACAATGTGATTTTCTAGATTTTTTTTTCTCATTTTGTCTGTCATAGTTGAAGTGTACCTATGAGGAAAATTACAGGCCTATCATCTTTTTAAGTAGGAGAACTTGCACAATTGGTGGCTGAC
>NC_143027.1:81085000-81140000 GCF_057628025.1 Oncorhynchus mykiss
TGAGTTAAAGATATGTCATTCTCATTGAAAGCAAGTCTAAAAAACGGTAGATCTGTTCTATATGCTTCCTGTGCTTAACTTTTGTTTTTGCGTATTTTACTTTTGGTTCTGTACACCAGCTTCAAACAGCTCTTTGGTTATGTAAAATATATTTTACAGCTGTTTAGATGGTACAATGACTCTACACTATACTTGCTTGTTTTGTCACAAACTGAATTTAGGCAAACTATTAGAATTTTAGCGACCAGGAAATGGCGGAGGGATTTCTGCATTTACCCACTATACTGTTTACTTTCTACATCTAACTCGTGTTGCTGACTACCTTTAAAGAGGTCTAACGGTCTACAGGCCTGATATGTCAACTACGTCATGTTGCTGACTACCTTTAAAGAGGTCTAACGGTCTACAGGCCTGATATGTCTACAGGCCTGATATGTCAACTACGTCATGTTGCTGACTACCTTTAAAGAGGTCTAACGGTCTACAGGCCTGATATGTCTACAGGCCTGATATATCAACTACGTCATGTTGCTGACTACCTTTAAAGAGGTCTAACGGTCTACAGGCCTGATATGTCTACAGGCCTGATATGTCAACTACGTCATGTTGCTGACTACCTTTAAAGAGGTCTAACGGTCTACAGGCCTGATATGTCTACAGGCCTGATATGTCAACTACGTCATGTTGCTGACTACCTTTAAAGAGGTCTAACGGTCTACAGGCCTGATATGTCTACAGGCCTGATATGTCAACTACGTCATGTTGCTGACTACCTTTAAAGAGGTCTAACGGTCTACAGGCCTGATATGTCAACTACGTCATGTTGCTGACTACCTTTAAAGAGGTCTAACGGTCTACAGGCCTGATATGTCAACTACGTCATGTTGCTGACTACCTTTAAAGAGGTCTAACGGTCTACAGGCCTGATATGTCAACTACGTCATGTTGCTGACTACCTTTAAAGAGGTCTAACGGTCTACAGGCCTGATATGTCCACTACGTCATGTTGCTGACTACCTTTAAAGAGGTCTAACGGTCTACAGGCCTGATATGTCAACTACGTCATGTTGCTGACTACCTTTAAAGAGGTCTAACGGTCTACAGGCCTGATATGCCTACAGGCCTGATATGTCAACTACGTCATGTTGCTGACTACCTTTAAAGAGGTCTAACGGTCTACAGGCCTGATATGTCTACAGGCCTGATATGTCAACTACGTCATGTTGCTGACTACCTTTAAAGAGGTCTAACGGTCTACAGGCCTGATATGTCTACAGGCCTGATATGTCAACTACGTCATGTTGCTGACTACCTTTAAAGAGCTCTAACGGTCTACAGGCCTGATATGTCCACTACGTCATGTTGCTGACTACCTTTAAAGAGCTCTAACGGTCTACAGGCCTGATATGTCAACTACGTCATGTTGCTGACTACCTTTAAAGAGCTCTAACGGTCTACAGGCCTGATATGTCTACAGGCCTGATATGTCAACTACGTCATGTTGCTGACTACCTTTAAAGAGGTCTAACGGTCTACAGGCCTGATATGTCTACAGGCCTGATATGTCAACTACGTCATGTTGCTGACTACCTTTAAAGAGGTCTAACGGTCTACAGGCCTGATATGTCAACTACGTCATGTTGCTGACTACCTTTAAAGAGGTCTAACGGTCTACAGGCCTGATATGTCCACTACGTCATGTTGCTGACTACCTTTAAAGAGGTCTAACGGTCTACAGGCCTGATATGTCAACTACGTCATGTTGCTGACTACCTTTAAAGAGGTCTAACGGTCTACAGGCCTGATATGTCAACTACGTCATGTTGCTGACTACCTTTAAAGAGCTCTAACGGTCTACAGGCCTGATATGTCAACTACGTCATGTTGCTGACTACCTTTAAAGAGGTCTAACGGTCTACAGGCCTGATATGTCTACAGGCCTGATATGTCAACTACGTCATGTTGCTGACTACCTTTAAAGAGGTCTAACGGTCTACAGGCCTGATATGTCTACAGGCCTGATATGTCAACTACGTCATGTTGCTGACTACCTTTAAAGAGGTCTAACGGTCTACAGGCCTGATGTTTACTAAACACTTGAAAAGCACCACACACAGCTCCTGTCACTCACTTGCACTGCCAAACACATTTCCAGTCGTTGAGGGCAGGGTGAGGTTTGTCATCGGTCACGGGTCCATCCTCCTCCTCTATCAGTGTGTCTGCTGACGGAGGGGCCCACAGCTGCAGGTGCTCTGTAGCTGCCAGAATACGGTTCCCTACAGGACACATACACATGGTTAAACAGCTACATGGTTACCTGTTCCCCGCACATTGACTTGGTACCGGTACCCCCTTTATATGGCCTCCTCATTATTATTATTATTTATTTATTGGGACTTTATTTAGTAAATATTTTCTTTACTCTTATTTTTCTTTAAACTGCATTGTTGGTTAAGGGCTTGTAAGTAAGAATGTCACGGTGAGGTCTACTACACCTGTTGTATTCTATAAACTGCATTGTTGGTTAAGGGCTTGTAAGTAAGAATGTCACGGTGAGGTCTACTATACCTGTTGTATTCTATAAACTGCATTGTTGGTTAAGGGCTTGTAAGTAAGAATGTCACGGTGAGGTCTACTACACCTGTTGTATTCTATAAACTGCATTGTTGGTTAAGGGCTTGTAAGTAAGAATGTCACGGTGAGGTCTACTATACCTGTTGTATTCGCCGCATGTGACAGTTACAAACAGATAGTTACTGTACACACAGAGCAGTTAGTCAGGAGGCGTTACCTTGTGGGTCCCAGGCCAGGTTATAGGTGATAGCATTTAGGAAGAACTGTCCTGTCTTTCTCCACTGGTAGTTAAGCTGCTGTTAATGGCACAGACAGAAGGAGAGGGGGAATAGAGAGGTGTAGGGAGAGGGACACAGGAGGAGACAATATTCAGTGGAAAGAGAGAATGAGGGGAGAGATGGGAAGAAGAGAGTGAGAGCGGCGAGAGAGAGAGAGGGGGAGAGAGAGAGAGAGAGGGGCGAGAGAGAGAGAAAGAGAGAGAGGGGCCAGAGAGAGAGAGGGGCAAGAGAGTGAGAGTGGCAAGAGAGTGAGAGCGGCGAGAGAGGCGAGAGGGGCGAGAGAGAGAGAGAGAGAGGCGAGAGAGAGAGAGAGGCGAGAGAGAGAGGCGAGAGAGAGAGGCGAGAGAGAGAGGCGAGAGAGAGAGGCGAGAGAGAGAGGTGAGAGAGAGAGGCGAGAGAGAGAGGCGAGAGAGAGAGGCGAGAGAGAGGCGAGAGAGAGAGGCGAGAGAGAGAGGCGAGAGAGAGAGGCGAGAGAGAGAGGCGAGAGAGAGAGGCGAGAGAGAGGCGAGAGAGGCGAGAGAGAGAGAGAGGCGAGAGAGAGAGGCGAGAGAGAGAGAGAGAGAGGCGAGAGAGAGAGAGAGAGGCGAGAGAGAGAGAGGCGAGAGAGAGAGAGAGAGGCGAGAGAGAGAGAGAGAGGCGAGAGAGAGACGAGAGAGAGAGAGACGAGAGAGAGAGAGAGGCGAGAGAGAGAGAGACGAGAGAGAGAGAGAGGCGAGAGAGAGAGAGAGAGAGGCGAGAGAGGCGAGAGAGAGAGACGAGAGAGAGAGAGAGAGGCGAGAGAGGCGAGAGAGAGGCGAGAGAGAGAGGCGAGAGAGAGAGGCGAGAGAGAGAGCGAGAGGCGAGAGAGAGAGCGAGAGGCGAGAGAGAGACGAGAGAGAGAGAGGCGAGAGAGAGAGAGAGAGAGAGAGAGAGAGAGAGAGGCGAGAGAGAGAGAGACGAGAGAGAGAGAGAGGCGAGAGAGAGAGAGAGAGAGGCGAGAGAGAGAGAGAGAGAGGCGAGAGAGAGAGAGAGAGAGGCGAGAGAGAGAGAGGGGCGAGAGAGAGAGAGAGGCGAGAGAGAGGCGAGAGAGAGAGGCGAGAGAGAGAGACGAGAGAGAGAGGGGCGAGAGGGAGAGAGGCGAGAGAGAGAGGCGAGAGAGGCGAGAGAGAGAGGCGAGAGAGAGAGGCGAGAGAGAGAGGCGAGAGAGAGAGGCGAGAGAGAGAGGCGAGAGAGAGAGGCGAGAGAGAGAGAGGCGAGAGAGAGAGAGGCGAGAGAGAGAGAGAGAGGCGAGAGAGAGAGAGGCGAGAGAGAGAGAGAGGCGAGAGAGAGAGAGAGGCGAGAGAGAGAGAGAGGCGAGAGAGAGAGAGAGAGAGAGAGGCGAGAGAGAGAGAGAGAGAGAGAGAGAGAGAGAGAGAGAGGGGCGAGAGGGAGAGAGGCGAGAGAGAGGCGAGAGAGAGATAGTTATTCAACACATGCTCAGACAGGCAACTATAATAAGCTACATGCTCAGGCACCAGACACTGTTAATACTGGCATTTACAGCCACACACAACTCACACCTTGAACAGAATATTCAGGGTTGATAAAATCACACAGCAGAACAGTAATGAAGCAGTTTAAACACAGTGGAACTTTCAATGCAGCAATACACACACACACACACACTAGGCATGCTTTCTCTCACACGCGCACACACACACTAGGCATGCTCTCCCTCACACACACACACAAGGCATGCTCTCTCTCACACACACACACTAGGCATGCTCTCTCTCACACACACACGCTAGGCATGCTCTCTCTCTCACACACACAAGGCAGTTTATTCAGCATAAAATGTCAGTGTCTCTCTGCTTACCTTGTGGCGTTTGTTTGGGTTGGTAGCGAATGGTTCAAAGATACACACTGTGTTCCCATAGGACGCAGCAATCTAAACAGAGTAATGTTCAATATACCAACATTAATCAGTCGGTTTACACACCAGGGTTAATGGTGCAGTCAAAGGAGAGGAGGGAGAGGAGAGGAGGGAGGAGAGAGGAGGGAGGAGAGAGGAGGGAGGAGAGGAGGAGGGAGGAGAGGAGGAGAGGAGGAGGGAGGAGGGAGGAGGAGGGAGGAGGAGAGGATGGAGGAGAGGAGGAGAGGAGGGAGGAGGAGAGGAGGGAGGAGAGAGGAGGAGAGGAGGGAGGAGAGAGGAGGGGGGAGGAGGGGAGGAGGGAGGAGGGAGGAGAGAGGCGGGAGGAGGGAGGAGAGGAGGAGAGGAGGAGAGGAGGAGGGAGGAGAGACGAGAGGAGGAGGGAGGAGAGAGGAGGAGGGAGAGGAGGAGGGAGGAGAGAGGAGGGGAGGGAGGAGGAGAGGAGGAGGGAGGAGAGGAGGAGGGAGGAGGGAGGAGAGGAGGAGAGGAGGAGAGGAGGAGAGGAGGAGGGAGGAGAGGAGGAGAGGAGGAGGGAGGAGAGGAGGAGGGAGGAGAGGAGGAGGGAGGGGGGACGAGAGGAGGAGGGAGGAGAGGAGGAGGGAGGAGAGAGGAGGGAGGAGAGAGGAGAGAGGAGGGAGGAGAGAAGGAGAGGAGGAGGGAGGAGGGAGGAGGGAGGAGGGAGGAGGGAGGAGGGAGGAGAGGAGGAGAGGAGGAGAGGAGGAGAGGAGGAGGGAGGAGAGAGGAGGGAGGAGGGAGGAGAGAGGAGGGGACAGAACTCCTACAGGAGAGAGGAGGGGACAGGAGAGAGGAGGGGACAGAAGAGAGCAAGGAGAAGAGAACAGAACTGCATTTGTCATCACAACATTATTGTAACTACGTTACTGCGTGTCTTACCCTGCCCAGTTGGTGGGAGCACTCGACACAGCCCACCTGGATGTTGCCATTTTGAGCCCCAGGGATGATCTGAACACACTCAAAATCACTGGCCAAGATCACTATATCACAGCCTGAACCATAGGCCTGGGAGAGGGGAGACAGACACACAGACAGACAATTCAGTCAATCCAACAGAATGCAAGACAACAGCAGCCTGGTCCCACATCTGATTGTGCCATATTACCAATTGGCTGAGACAATTTTTTAAATGTTTTTAATTTAACCTTTATTTAACTAGGCAAGTCAGTTAAGAACAAATTATTATTTACAAAGACGGCCTACCCCGGCCAAACCTTAAACCGGACTACGCTGGGCCAATTGTGCGCCACGCTATGGGACTGGACCCTATGGGACCAATCACGGCCGGTTGTGATACAGCCTGGAATCGAACCAGGATCTGTAGTGATGCCTCTAGCACTGAGATGCAGTGCCTTAGACCACTGCACCACTCGGGAGCAATGACCAGTAGAGCTGAAAGGACAGCACAAACACATCTGGGACCAGGCTACATACACAGTCCACTCCTCCTGGTAGGTAAATATACCTACTGAGACTGTCTGGTGAACTGCACTGTAGGCAAACAGATCTGGGATCAGGCTACATACACAGTCCACTCCTCCTGGTAGGTAAATATACCTACTGAGACTGTCTGGTGAACTGCACTGTAGTCAAACAGATCTGGGATCAGGCTACATACACAGTCCACTCCTCCTGGTAGGTAAATATACCTACTGAGACTGTCTGGTGAACTGCACTGTAGTCAAACAGATCTGGGATCAGGGAATAGGGTGCCATGTGAGACGCATCCTAAGTCTCCATGTTTAATTCAGGCTAGTGGTTAGGTAATGATGAGTTATCTTAGAACAGGGCCATGTTTCCAGGTCTACACAGTCTAGTCAGCTGCTGCTTGGCTGAATAGAGGCTGAAGAGAGAGGTAGTAGAGAGAGGAGGGAGAGAGGTTGTAGAGAGAGGGAGGAGAGAGGTTGTAGAGAGAGGAGGGAGAGAGGTTGTAGAGAGAGGGAGGAGAGAGGTTGTAGAGAGAGGAGGGAGAGAGGTTGTAGAGAGAGGAGGGAGAGAGGTTGTAGAGAGAGGAGGGAGAGAGGTTGTAGAGAGAGGGATGAGCGAGGTAGTAGAGAGAGGAGGGAGAGAGGTAGTAGAGAGAGGAGGGAGAGAGGTTGTAGAGAGAGGAGGGAGAGAGGTAGTAGAGAGAGGAGGGAGAGAGGTAGTAGAGAGAGGAGGGAGAGAGGTTGTAGAGAGAGGGAGGAGAGAGGAGGGAGAGAGGTTGTAGAGAGAGAGGAGGAGGAGAGGTTGTAGAGAGAGGGAGAAGAGATGAAGGAGAGAGAGAGGGAGGAGAGAGGAGGGAGGAGAGAGGAGGGAGAGAGAAAGGTTGTAGAGAGAGGAGGGAGAGAGGTTGTAGAGAGAGGAGGGAGAGAGGTTGTAGAGAGAGGGAGGAGAGAGGAATGAGAGGAGTTGTAGAGAGAGGAGGGAAAGAGAGAGGTTGTAGAGATAAGGAGGAGAGGAGGGAAAGAGAGGGAGGATAAAGGAGGGAGAGAGAGGTTGTAGAGAGGTTGTAGAGAGAGGGAGGAGAGAGAGGCTGAAGAGAGGGAGGAGAGAGGGAGAGAACGAGGTTGTAGAGAGAGGAGGGAAAGAGAGGGAGTAGAGAGAGGCTGAAGAGAGGGAGGAGAGAGAGGGAGGAGGGAGAATGTATGTGTGAGAGAAAGAATAGAAGGAGAGTAGAGGGAGAAAGATAAAGACCAGAGAGAGAGAGAGTGGTTGAGGAGAGAGAGAGGGAGAGAGAGAGGGAGGGGAGAGAGAGAGAGAGAGAGAGAGAGAGAGAGAGAGAGAGGAGAGAAAGAGAGAGAGAGAGAGAGAGAGAGGGAGAGAGAGAGGAGAGAGAGAGTGGTTGAGGAGAGAGAGAGAGGGAGAGAGAGAGGGAGGGAGGGAGGAGAGAGAGAGAGAAAGAGAGAGAGGAGAGAGAGAGAGGGGGAGAGAGAGAGGGAGGAGAGAGAGAGAGAGAGTGGTTGAGGAGAAAGAGGAAGTAAAGGAGAAGAGATAATGTGTGTGTAAGAGAGAGAGAAAAAAGAAGAGAGAGGGAAGGAGAGAGGAGCAGTCCTAGTTGAGGTATTGCTGCAACGGCTGAACATTACAGCTGGAATTAAAAGCAGTCACCGTCACGCACAGACTAGCCCTGCTCTACTCTCACACACACACACACACACACACACACACACACACACACACACACACACACACACACACACACACACACACACACGAGGAGAGATGAGGTGTGCATGACTGAGAGACCACTCTGTTCTGTACCTGTACAAAGTAACGTTGGTGTGTGTGTGTGTGTCATCGATCTACATGAACCTGATACAACAGAAACAACCGCTCAGCTCATCACGTCTGTCCAAGCACCTCTCACCTCGCCTCTGCCTGCCTGTCTGCCTTTTGACAAGAGCCTTCAAAGGCCATTTGGTATGCAGCCTATAGCAGCCTATATTCCCTCACAAAGCCAGTGTTTAGGTGGTCGAACATAAACCTGCCTCACACATAGCTGACTGCACTGTCAGACCAGTCAGAGTTGGCAACACGACAAGCCCCAGGCATCAGGGACAATGCAGTGAATGGAAGGAGTATGAATGAGGTCTGTTATATGTAACATGAGAAGAGATGTTGGCTGAAGACTGAACACATTTCATCAGGTTAATATTCATATAATAGAGACAGGAAGACTGAGTTCACAATACTAGCCCACACACACACACACACACACAGAGACAAACACACACCACACAGACAGACAAACACCAATCAAATACAGACACACACAAACACACACACAGACAAACACCACGCAAATACAGACACACAAACACACACACACACCACGCAAACACAGACACACACACAATTACACACCAAGCAAATACAGACACACCAAGCAAATACAGACACACCACGCAAATACACACACACAAAGAAAACACTATACGCAGACACACACAAGCATGCACAGACACACACACAAGCATGCACAGACACACACACAAGATACACACAGACCATACACAGCTGTCACCTACAGAACAACCCAGTCAGGTAGGTCCCCTCACGTTTACTACCCGAGTGCCTTTAACATGTCATTGATGTAGGTATGTACCATTGACAGTAGTTGGATTGACCCTCTGTTGGATGTGAAGATGTTAAATGGTGGTTGAATAATGGAGGATCTGTCTGGCTCCATCTTGGAGAGTCACCTAGTTAACCCTGACCAGGGCTCTAGGCTGCCCTTCTTCACACGCAGTACGTGAGCACCTAAGTTGAAAAATGTAGGCGCACACAAATAAATGTAGGCGCACAATGAAAAATATTTGAGACATTAAAGCTAGAATCTTACATTTTCTAGGCGCACTGGTCCTCTTAAATATATATTTCAGGTCACACAGTAAAATGGATAGGCGCAGATGTGAGTAAAATGCTTGTACTGTAGAGCCCTGCTGTGTGTGGGGGTGGGTGGGCGTGCTCACAGGCATCCCAAATGTCAGTGATTCTTCCCATGACTAACTCAATCATGCCAGCATATCAGTGTACCACTACAGATAGGCTTTACATGAACTAAACCCTCTCCTTTCACACACATTATGGCAGTCTGTGTCCCAAATGGCATCCTATACCCTTTATAGTACACTACTTTAGACCAGGGACAAAAACTGTAGAAAACAACACTAGGGTGGGTGGGTGGGTAGGTGTGTGTGTGTGTGTGTGTGTGTAAAATGTGGCGACAGACAACGTAACAGGGAAGATTTTGATTTACTGGACCCATATGCATTGGGTGTATAACCCACTGGGCGTTCACCCACGGTGCTCACAATGACACTGGGCGTTCACCCGGGGTGCTCACAATGACACTGGGCGTTCACCCACGGTGCTCACAATGACACTGGGCGTTCACCCACGGTGCTCACAATGACACTGGGCGTTCACCCACGGTGCTCACAATGACACTGGGGGTTCACCCACGGTGAATTATGGTAATTATGGTAATGGTAATTCATCCATCTTATTACTAGAACATGCAACTCATGTAATGAGGCAGCCAATAAAATGTAATTTTCAAACATTTGACAAAATGCAATTTGCGGGAAAACACCATTCTAAACAGAGCACCTGGGAAAACACCATTCTAAACAGAGTACCTGGGAAAACACCATTCTAAACAGAGTACCTGGGAAAACACCATTCTAAACAGAGCACCTGGGAAAACACCATTCTAAACAGAGTACCTGGGAAAACACCATTCTAAACAGAGCACCTGGGAAAACACCATTCTAAACGGAGCACCTGGAAAAACACCATTCTAAACAGAGTACCTGGGAAAACACCATTCTAAACAGAGTACCTGGGAAAACACCATTCTAAACAGAGTACCTGGGAAAACACCATTCTAAACAGAGCACCTGGGAAAACACCATTCTAAACAGAGCACCTGGGAAAACACCATTCTAAACAGAGTACCTGGGAAAACACCATTCTAAACAGAGCACCTGGGAAAACACCATTCTAAACAGAGCACCTGGGAAAACACCATTCTAAACAGAGTACCTGGGAAAACACCATTCTAAACAGAGTACCTGGGAAAACACCATTCTAAACAGAGCACCTGGGGAAACACCATTCTAAACAGAGTACCTGGGAAAACACCATTCTAAACAGAGCACCTGGGGAAACACCATTCTAAACAGAGCACCTGGGGAAACACCATTCTAAACAGAGCACCTGGGAAAACACCATTCTAAACAGAGCACCTGGGAAAACACCATTCTAAACAGAGCACCTGGGAAAACACCATTCTAAACAGAGTACCTGGGAAAACACCATTCTAAACAGAGCACCTGGGAAAACACCATTCTAAACAGAGCACCTGGGAAAACACCATTCTAAACAGAGCACCTGGGAAAACACCATTCTATGGGTTGCTAATATGATTACAATTGTGCCTTTGGTTTTTGGACAATGAAAGAAAGTTGATATGAAAACCAATAGAACAGGAGAGAAATGGCATAGTGGTGGGTCCAATAGGGAAGTAAATGGAAATTTGCAAACATTATATAATTACTCCTGTCTATACAGAAATAAATCAAATCACTCAAAATACATCCCCAGAAAGCGTGACTTAGCCACAGAGGAATCAAGGATCATTAGCTTCTTTTAAAAAATTGCTGTGGATTGTTTCACATCACAAGCTAGTAGGCCCGCAATTTGGGCAGCGCGCTTGGCAACAGGCCCAGCTGATTACTGAGTCGCGGCTGTCAGTAACACACATCTAAAATAAGTGTGAAGATAATGTGTCGAGTGTAACGTTTTATGTTGAGACAAGAAGAAGGGGAGGGATGTGTGGTGAAGATATAGGCCAGTCTCTCTCCAGAATGGCTCAGCCGACACCTGCAAATTCCTGCGCATTCATTGTTTCATTGTGTGAATTGTTTGCACTTAGATATTTATCATCAATTCCACATTACATACATTACCACATTACATATGTCACCAGTAGTAAATGTTCCTTTAATCCCTGTCATTTCATTACATTCATTTATGTTCATGTATTTATTAACTACAATAATTCACCATTCTCACAGTGAAAAGGTTGTTCCAGAATTCACAACCTGCTATACTTGTCAGTAACAGGTTTTGGTTTATTTCATAACCATCATACATTGTTTAATTGTTATTGGTTTGGAGTGTTCCATTTGAGCAATGAGCATGTGTCTAGTTTCTCTGTCCTGATAATGTTGAGGGGGAGCGGGTGTGCCTGGGCACTCATAGAAGTACCAGGCCTGCTGAGGCTGGTGATCTCTCATTAGTTGACTTAATAAAAATGATAAACATTAAAAGTCACGATTAACCACACGACAATCATCGAGAAAGGAAAACGTTATTATTGAGAAATGCGCATATGAAAATCATAACTGGCACGCAGAACAGTAGAAATGGTAGGATAGATTGTAGCTTGCCCGAACTTCAAATTCACAAGCCGTCTATGAAGTCTTCATGAAATAATTGCCTCCATGTTTCCATGGTAGGATTTTGCCTATAGGCTACTTTGAAACAAGGTGAGACGTGCTTCATAATATGAAATAAATCATTGTTGTTTCAAACAATGAAGTACGTTTTCAAAATGCATAGTGCCTCCAGCTGACATTGTACAGTGGTGGGTGACGCGCTGACAGCCTGTTTCCTGCACTTGAATGGGAGGCGCACTTCAGTTACCAGTTGAGAAATAAAAATAGTAGCTCTTCAAATCGTGCACCAAATGTATTTTTAACACGTGATTGCAATTGTTGCGCAATGAATGGGCTTGTGAAAGCACTCGTTTTACTCCAGCAACAAGCAGCTGAGGATTGTGTGCATGACCAGATCCCATGGGGCTCTGGTCAAAAGTAGTGCACTATATAGGGAATAGGGTGCCATTGTGGACACAAACAGACACTGAGCCACCAGCCCTCAGGGATGGAACACAATAGTAGTCGTTAGGCCTATGCTTTCAGCTGTAGTAGTATAGGCCAATGTTTTCAGCTGTAGTAGTATAGGCCAATGCATTCAGCTGTAGTAGTATAGGCCAATGCATTCAGCTGTAGTAGTATAGGCCAATGCATTCAGCTGTAGTAGTATAGGCCAATGCATTCAGCTGTAGTAGTATAGGCCTATGCTTTCAGCTGTAGTAGTATAGGCCAATGCATTCAGCTGTAGTAGTATAGGCCAATGCATTCAGCTGTAGTAGTATAGGCCAATGCATTCAGCTGTAGTAGTATAGGCCAATGCATTCATCATTTTGTGTAAGATGGAGTTGTATTATTTTAAACAATACAAAACATACAAGTACAAACGACAACATCACACAAAGATCAACTGCATCACACCTGCTCAGACCCACCTGCTCAGACCCACCTGCTCAGACCCACCTGCTCAGACCCACCTGCTCACACCCACCTGCTCAGACCCACCTGCTCAGACCCACCTGCTCAGACCCACCTGCTCAGACCCACCTGCTCAGACCCACCTGCTCACACCCCCAATTCCAGCGTGTGTATCTCTCCACCGCATGGCATCAAAATGCACCATTTTGTAAGGCCAATGCATTCGTAAAGCAAATGTCTAATGTGGCTGTTATAAAGTCTTTATGAATGTGCCTACAATAAACTGTTACCATGTTTTCCATGTTATGCTAGTCTATGTCCCAAAGCTAGTAGCCTCTAGCTTAGGTTCCATTCCCATGGTTGTTTCACCACATACTATAAGCAGCTGGTTCAAAATCACTCCACTGTACGCTATTATTAATAGCATTTAGAAGTCTGAATATAAAGAACGCCCTGAGCGCCAACCATGTGTGTGAGAGTGACATGAAAGTGTTCAGTATTTTCCCTCTCGAGCAAGTTTCAAACAGAGGCCAACATTATGTACCACAAGCAGCTGCTGTGAGCAATGATGAGGTTCTCATATCTCTCAAAATACAATCAGGGGGAAACCGTTTGGAAAGAAAATGGCTACTGCTGTCAAGAGAAGACAGTGAAAAGACTCATGTTGTACAGTTCTGAAAGTTCTCAACTTGATTGAGCAAACAGTACAGCCTATCTTATTGACACCAGCAGAGAGCATCGGCCATATCCCCGGTGAGTGGGAATATTCACTCTTTATCAGTGTTGGGTCAGTCAGTGCCACATCAAAGTCAGTTTTTGGACATAATGTCCTCCTCCAGGTTAGATGTTATATTGTAGGTTATTTGGGTCTCCCTTCTCGTAGGCCTATTATATGGATGAGACAACGTTGTTTTTATTGATCTGATTTGTCAGTCAGCTGAGTTTTCTACCCTGTAATGTCAGTCATATTAAAAAAGATGACCTTAATGTCTCCAGTAATATAACGTTTAGTACAACTGCATGAAATGTGTTTATAAAAAGGCAACATTTTTCCCGTGCAAAGAAAGAACAAATGTATCTGATACAGCCTAAAGCCCACTGAACGGTCTATTTTGTGAAAAGAGTTATATTATTAGCCTAAATGATGACTATCTAATCTACTCATCACATTATGAATAATAGTCTTCTTTACAAATGTCTGCAAATGTGATGCATGGAATGCTTTATCATTAAAGAATAATTTTTTAGGTTAAAATTTGCTTCCCAAACTTTAAACTCGTGTACCGCATATAGCACCGACCTCCAGGGCACTAACCTCCGCTCCCCTTCCTGCATTTCAACACATTTTGCCATGGTGCAGAGAGAAACATTTGCAGTTTTATAATGCTATTCTACACATTTTGTCATGAGGCTTACAGAAAATATTGCAGTTTTAAAGCTAATTTCCTGGAGGCCCAAGATATCACCCATAGGACACAGTGAAACCGACCTAATAACACACCCAGAGACTGTACCACTACAGGTACTGTAGCCTCCCCATATAACTACAGTATGTGATGTACTACCGTCTCTGACAGGGGGTCTGGCGCTTTGTGGCGCAGCAGCTTGTGAACAGCTTACCCTGGCACTGTAGGGGTTACTGGTTCAAATCCTGCTTAGGCTGTTCCCTCTCGTCAGCTCTGAGATGCTGCAGCTCAGTATGTGTAGGCTAGTATCAGATAGACTTCAGTGTTAGGCTAGCTGTGTGTAGAATAGTATCAGATAGACTTCACTGTTAGACTATCTGTGTGTAGGATAGTATCAGATAGACTTCACTGTTAGACTAGCTGTGTGTAGGATAGTATCAGATAGACTTCACTGTTAGACTAGCTGTGTGTAGGATAGTATCAGATAGACTTCACTGTTAGGCTAGCTGTGTGTAGAATAGTATCAGATAGACTTCACTGTAAGACTAGCTGTGTGTTGGCTAGTATCAGATAGACTTCACTGTTAGGCTAGCTGTGTGTAGAATAGTATCAGATAGACTTCACTGTTAGACTAGCTGTGTGTAGGCTAGTATCAGATAGACTTCACTGTTAGACTAGCTGTGTGTAGGATAGTATCAGATAGACTTCACTGTAAGACTAGCTGTGTGTAGGATAGTATCAGCTAGACTTCACTGTTAAGCTAGCTGTGTGTAGGCTAGTATCAGATAGACTTCACTGTTAGGCTAGCTGTGTGTAGGCTAGTATCAGATAGACTTCACTGTTAAGCTAGCTGTGTGTAGGCTAGTATCAGATAGACTTCACTGTTAAGCTAGCTGTGTGTAGGCTAGTATCAGATAGACTTCACTGTTAGGCTAGCTGTGTGTAGGATAGTATCAGATAGACTTCACTGTAAGACTAGCTGTGTGTAGGATAGTATCAGATAGACTTCACTGTAAGACTAGCTGTGTGTAGGATAGTTTCAGATAGACTTCACTGTTAGGCTAGCTGTGTGTAGGCTAGTATCCGATAGACTTCACTGTTAAGCTAGCTGTGTGTAGGATAGTATCAGATAGACTTCACTGTAAGACTAGCTGTGTGTAGGATAGTATCAGCTAGACTTCACTGTTAAGCTAGCTGTGTGTAGGCTAGTATCAGATAGACTTCACTGTTAAGCTAGCTGTGTGTAGGATAGTATCAGATAGACTTCACTGTTAAGCTAGCTGTGTGTGAGCGCTAAGGCCAAAAGCCATTCAGGCTATTGCAGGTCATCATATCCATATAATTGGCCCACTTCTAATGGGATTTCTATGATCATATCATTATTGTACTTCAGATTGACTGTGTAACAGAGTAGCAGGCTTACAGAGAATAGTTCCATACTCACTCACTCACTCACAGAGGGATAGGCAATCTATTACACAAACACAGGCTACAAAAAGGAATTTCAAGACAGAGAACGTAAACATCACTCGTGTATTAATCAATAGACCAAAGTAACTTCCCGCTCTGTCCGGCTGGCAGCAAACCAGGATAGTCACATGACACTAACACACCTTTCAAACCAGGATAGTCACATGACACTAACACACCTTTCAAACCAGGATAGTCACATGACACTAATACACCTTTCAAACCAGGATAGTCACATGACACTAACACACCTTTCAAACCAGGATAGTCACATGACACTAACACACCTTTCAAACCAGGATAGTCACATGACACTAACACACCTTTCAAACCAGGATAGTCACATGACACTAACACACCTTTCAAACCAGGATAGTCACATGACACTAATACACCTTTCAAACCAGGATAGTCAGGCAGGACACTAACACACCTTTCAAACCAGGATAGTCACATGACACTAACACACCTTCCAAACCAGGATAGTCACATGACACTAACACACCTTTCAAACCAGGATAGTCACATGACACTAACACACCTTTCAAACCAGGATAGTCACATGACACTAACACACCTTTCAAACCAGGATAGTCACATGACACTAACACACCTTTCAAACCAGGATAGTCAGGCAGGACACTAACACACCTTTCAAACCAGGATAGTCAGGCAGGACACTAACACACCTTTCAAACCAGGATAGTCAGGCAGGACACTAACACACCTTTCAAACCAGGATAGTCACATGACACTAACACACCTTTCAAACCAGGATAGTCACATGACACTAACACACCTTTCAAACCAGGATAGTCACATGACACTAACACACCTTTCAAACCAGGATAGTCACATGACACTAACACACCTTTCAAACCAGGATAGTCACATGACACTAATACACCTTTCAAACCAGGATAGTCACATGACACTAACACACCTTTCAAACCAGGATAGTCAGGCAGGACACTAACACACCTTTCAAACCAGGATAGTCAGGCAGGACACTAATACACCTTTCAAACCAGGATAGTCAGACATGACACTAACACACCTTTCAAACCAGGATAGTCACATGACACTAACACACCTTTCAAACCAGGATAGTCAGGCAGGACACTAATACACCTTTCAAACCAGGATAGTCAGGCAGGACACTAATACACCTTTCAAACCAGGATAGTCACATGACACTAACACACCTTTTAAACCAGGATAGTCAGACATGACACTAACACACCTTTCAAACCAGGATAGTCAGGCAGGACACTAACACACCTTTCAAACCAGGATAGTCAGACAGGACACTAATACACCTTTCAAACCAGGATAGTCAGACAGGACACTAATACACCTTTCAAACCAGGATAGTCAGACAGGACACTAATACACCTTTCAAACCAGGATAGTCAGACATGACACTAACACACCTTTCAAACCAGGATAGTCAGACATGACACTAACACACCTTTCAAACCAAGATAGTCAGGCAGGACACTAATACACCTTTCAAACCAGGATAGTCAGGCAGGACACTAATACACCTTTCAAACCAGGATAGTCAGACAGGACACTAATACACCTTTGAAACCAGGATAGTCAGACAAGACACTAATGCACCTTTCAAACCAGGATAGTCAGACAGGACACTAATACACCTTTCAAACCAGGATAGTCAGGCAGGACACTAATACACCTTTCAAACCAGGATAGTCAGACAGGACACTAATACACCTTTCAAACCAGGATAGTCAGGCAGGACACTAATACACCTTTCAAACCAGGATAGTCACATGACACTAACACACCTTTTAAACCAGGATAGTCAGACATGACACTAACACACCTTTCAAACCAGGATAGTCAGGCAGGACACTAACACACCTTTCAAACCAGGATAGTCAGGCAGGACACTAACACACCTTTCAAACCAGGATAGTCAGGCAGGACACTAACACACCTTTCAAACCAGGATAGTCACATGACACTAACACACCTTTCAAACCAGGATAGTCACATGACACTAACACACCTTTCAAACCAGGATAGTCACATGACACTAACACACCTTTCAAACCAGGATAGTCACATGACACTAACACACCTTTCAAACCAGGATAGTCACATGACACTAATACACCTTTCAAACCAGGATAGTCACATGACACTAACACACCTTTCAAACCAGGATAGTCAGGCAGGACACTAACACACCTTCCAAACCAGGATAGTCAGGCAGGACACTAATACACCTTTCAAACCAGGATAGTCAGGCAGGACACTAATACACCTTTTAAACCAGGATAGTCAGACATGACACTAACACACCTTTCAAACCAGGATAGTCAGGCAGGACACTAACACACCTTTCAAACCAGGATAGTCAGACAGGACACTAATACACCTTTCAAACCAGGATAGTCAGACAGGACACTAATACACCTTTCAAACCAGGATAGTCAGACAGGACACTAATACACCTTTCAAACCAGGATAGTCAGACATGACACTAACACACCTTTCAAACCAGGATAGTCAGACATGACACTAACACACCTTTCAAACCAGGATAGTCAGGCAGGACACTAATACACCTTTCAAACCAGGATAGTCAGGCAGGACACTAATACACCTTTCAAACCAGGATAGTCAGACAGGACACTAATACACCTTTGAAACCAGGATAGTCAGACAAGACACTAATACACCTTTCAAACCAGGATAGTCAGACAGGACACTAATACACCTTTCAAACCAGGATAGTCAGTCAGGACACTAATACACCTTTCAAACCAGGATAGTCAGACAGGACACTAATACACCTTTCAAACCAGGATAGTCAGGCAGGACACTAATACACCTTTCAAACCAGGATAGTCACATGACACTAACACACCTTTTAAACCAGGATAGTCAGACAGGACACTAATACACCTTTCAAACCAGGATAGTCAGACAGGACACTAATACACCTTTCAAACCAGGATAGTCAGACAGGACACTAATACACCTTTCAAACCAAGACGTTTTCCCGCTAACTTTAGCATCCAGACAACTTTTTGTCTACTTTCCTTTATAGGAAAGGTACTGCAAGCAACAAAGCCTATGCTTTTATTTCCGCCAACCGACCTAGTCATGATTGAGGTAAAGTTCTGCCTACGGCTTAGACTGTATATGCATCATGCTGAGGCACTAAGCTCTTGATGGTTGCTAGGCAGCGCCCTTCACTACTATAAATCCGGTAAAGGTGCCAATGGATACAGACTGTTCCATTGACCAGACTGGTGCACATTCAACAAATCTGATCTAACAAAGTGGACATTCCTCAAATTCTTCATGACTGATGTAATTGTAATAGTCCCACAATGGATTACTTAAGTCCAAGTTGGATATATTGTTTTGGTTGAGTTTGATTGACCTCCTGTCCTGCCAGTTGTAAACTCTGCGAGGCATGTTACATTACATAGGCTAGCCCACCACATGCACTGTTTTCTTCATGACAACTGGATGGATCCAGAAACAATTACTGTGGGAATAAATACATAAATATCACTGAATGACAAAATATTGGAATAAAGTAGGCTAATGCAATTGAAGGCATCAAATTGTTGCTTACTGAAACTTCCAAAGTCATCTAATTGTTATAATACATTTGGTCAACTATTTCAGCACTGTTTCACGCTGCTTTGAAACAAGCGTGGGGACTTGATAAATCAATTATTATTTTCACTGAATCTCCGTTTGGATATTGGTTGGGCTACAATTAGGCTGTGGAAACGTTAGCTAAGTTGCAGTGAGTGCTGCTCGTGATCATCTTGTCTAGCTGGCTCATTCATCATCACTGATCAGAACATTGTGACAGCATGTTATGTATCTTAAAATTCATCATCACTGATCAGAACATTGTGACAGCATGTTATGCATCTTAACAAGTGGATGATTTTGCTCTTCACTTGACCCCAGACCAAAAGACTGGGTCTTAATCCATCAATGTGATTCTGTTTCACTGAATCTCTCTGTCTGTATACAGAATGGTTCATTCTCTGGCTAGGAAAACAAGTGGAGGTGGAATATCTTTGTTTCCTCGTCTATCACTGATCTGAAACATTTAGCATGCTATATTTAAGCAATAAGGCCTGAGGGGGCCAATATACCACAGCTAAGGACTGTTCTTATGCACAACGTAATGCGGAGTGCCTGGATACAACCCTTAGCCGTGGTATATTGGCCATATTCCACAAAGCCCCAACTTAATTAGAGCAGTAAAAGAAAATGTATGTTTTGTCATACCCGTGGTATACGGCTGTCAGCCAATCAGCTTTCAGGGCTCGAAGCACCCCGTTTATAATGTAACCTAGATCAACAGTAGGGCTAGTATTTAGCTCGATCCGGTATAGGCAACTCCAACAGCCTGCAGAGGTTGTCAAATATGAACACGGACTCACACGAAAATAGGATTGCTAATATCATGACAAAGTTAAGACCCTACGCCTGCTCCCTAACAAAGGAGTGATAGTAGACAAAATATGAAACGCAGATGAAAACAGCATGGGCTTGGGCTATGTTTCAAAATATCACTTTAAAAAAAAATGTGTTCCATTATATTCTTACAATAAAATGTGTGTGTGTGTTGACTGATCGTGTTGGTGTGTCTTGTCTGTTTAATGAACAAAATAAGGAACCATTGATTTCATTTGGAGGGCCTGTTTGTAAGGGGATCCTATGAACATGGGGGGGGGGGGGATCAATCATCAAATGAGAAAATGCACACTGACTAACTACTATATTTCCAAATGACTATCATATTATTCATATGGATAGTAGATGCGATATGATGCACGCAGAATAACACGCAACCTCTGAAAGGATGCCAACTAGCTGTCTACGTCACCGCCTGCACAGCTGATGCTAGCTTGACAGCCGCTCGAGCTAATGATACATGAAACACACTGACGCCAATGTTAGCTAGTCTCGCTCACCACACACACACACACACCCCCACACCAAGCCCTAGCCCCGGGATAGGTGTGGCGTTTCAATCATATCATTCAATGTATAGTTTGGATGCTGGAAAGAAAACTGCATTATTATCGATGTTACATGTGAGATTACGTAAAAACATCAAAGGAATTCCCCTGTCGACCCTTGTAACACGCAGCATCATAAAGGTCATCTGACAGGCTTTCCGTCTTAGGACCAAAGCAAATAAACAGAACATTAGCTCTGGCTCTATATCCTCTGCGAACACCGTAGGATAACCTTGAACACCCACGGTTAGCTGGCTAATGCCGAACGTTAATGTCAGAGCGAATGAAAGATGTGGTGGATTGGCAGCCTCACAGACCTGACTCAACGTTACCCGCGAATATATCCGTGCACTTCATGCAGACGACTCTGTGAATCTTGTTAGCACTCTGTCTGTACATGGCTAGCCAAGATGCTATCTAGCGCTGGTTAGTTAGCAAGGATGCTATCGCTGACAGCTAGGTAGCTAATAATCGTCTCCCAAACAGCGTCAGATCAGTTCAATATCAAAATAAAACCTACAGTGAAAGGAATGTCGTTGACGCTCCCCACAGAATAGCAGCAGTCACCGGGGTTCACAGCTCCCGTTAGCACCTGGTGGAGATGCATTTTCCCCTTCTTTTAGCTTCAACAGATGCCTGGATATTTAATTATTTACGACAGCGACTCGTCCACCCTCTGTTTCTCCATCTAACTCGCCACTGCTGCTGGGAATTGCATCCGTCTGTAGTCTGTCTGCCAGCGGCTTGTTTTTTGTTTCTCCGAATGTCCGCTAAAACGCCGAGGAGGATAATCTTTAGTCTGTTTGAATCAAATAGCAGGTTGTGTACATGTATGTGAAATAGGCTGCCTTCGCTGTCAGTGTCCAAACACACAGCGTCTGGATTCTTACAGGCAGCGCTTCGCTGAAGGAAGAATATCTGCAGCGAACATGACATGCGCGTTCACGGCGATCCGAAGGCACGACTGCATACCATAGACATATCATGTCTAGATTGTGAACGAGACTAGCGTATGTAGATATAATTTCTAATTGTCGCAATATTTAATCTTATTAAATGACCCTATCTGTAAATATGTTAAAATGTCTGAAAAATATTTCATGGCAAATGTCCCCATTCGGTCAGAGACAATATACCCGCTCTAGTTTAAAATTGCTATGTTGATGACGCTCCAGGTTTGGGGATCACGCACCAGTGTGACGAATACGCAGGCGTTCATTGATCTTCCAGAGATACGTGGGGTTTGGGAAAAATGCTTCGATATCGATGATGTGCTGTCAATCAGTATAAGAGCTGGTCGAAACAGTTGGTCGAAACAGAGTCAATTATTAACAGTGTTAAAACAATTCCAACAGCCGCTGTCATATCTTGCTTTGTGTCTCTGGCATAACAGCGGGTGGTTAGGGAATCCCAACCCCCTACAAGGGAAGGCTTTTGGTGCATTCTGGAGAATATGACATGACTGCACATTAGTGTTTGCAAAGGTCCATTGCAAGTACACTGAACAAAAATATAAACGCCACATTCAACAATTTCAAAGATTTTACAGTTCCTACAAGTACATCAGTCAATTGAAATAAATAAATGAGGCCCTAATTATGGATTTCACATGACTGGGAATACAGTTGGTCACAGATTCCTTTAAAAAAAAGGTAGGGATGTGGATCCGAAACGATCAGATAGTGTGACCCCATTTGCCTCATGCAGCAAGACACATCTCCTTCTCATAGAGTTGATCAGGCCGTTGATTGTGGCCTGTGGAATGTTGTCCCACTCCTCTTCATTGGCTGTGCAAAGTTACTGGATATTGGCAGGAACTGGAACATGCTGTCGTACACGTCGAATTCAGAGTCTCCCAAACATGCTCAATTTGTGACATGTCTGGTGAGTATGCAGGCCATGGAAGAACTGAGACATTTTCAGCTCCAGGAATTGTGTACAGATCCTTGCGATATGTGGCGATACATTATCATGCTGAAACATGAGGTGATGGCGGCGGAAGAATGGCACGACAATGGGCCTCAGGATCTCGTCACGGTATCTCTGTGCATTCAAATTGCTATCAATAAAATGCAATTGTGTTCGTTGTCCATAGTTTATGCCTGGCCATACTATGACCCAAACACCACCATGGGGCACTCTGTTCACAATGTTGACATCAGCAAACTGCTCGCCCACACGATGCCATACACGCTGTCTTCCATCTGCCTGGTACAGTTGAAACCGGGATTCATCCGTGAAGAGCACACTTCTCCAGCTTGCCAGTGTCCATTGAAGGTGAGCATTTGCCCATTGAAGTTAGTTACGATGCTGAACTGCAGTCATGTCAAGACTCTGGTGAGGATGACAAGCTCGCAGATGAGCTTCCCTGAGACAATGTCTGACAGTTTGTGCAGAAATTCTTCGGTTGTGCAAACCCACAGTTTCATCAGGTGGCTGGTCTCAGACGATCCCGCAGGTGAAAATGCTGGATGTGGAGGTCCAGGGCTGACGTGGTTACATGTGGTCTGCGGTTGTGAGGCTGGTTAGATGTACTGCAAGATTCCCAAATACGATGTTGGATGCAGTTTATGGTAGAGAAATTAGCATTACATTGTCTGACAACAGCTCTGGTGGACATTTCTGCATTCAGCATGCCAATTGCACGCTCCCTCAACTTATTACATCTATAGCATTGTGTTGTGTGACACAACTGCACATTTTAGAGTGTCTTTTTATTGTACCCAGCACAAGGTGCACCTATGTAATGTGCATGCTTTTTAATCAGCTTCTTGACATGCCACCCCTGTCAGGTGGATGGATTATCTTGGTAAAGGAGAAATACTCACTAACAGGTATGTAAACAAATATGTTCACAACATTTGAGAGAAATAAGCTTTTTGTGCATATACAACATTTCTGGGATATTTTATTTCAGTTCATGGAACATGAGACCAGCACTTTACATGTTGCATTTCTATTTTTTGTTCAGTATAGTAAGATGCTTTTTAAAATGAAATAACTTCCCTAGATTGTCTTTCTATATTGTCTTTTTGGGTGTGGTAATGAAGCACTGGGAAGCAACTATATTCCATGTGCAGAGCTCCCATTTCTTTATCTAGATACAGTGCCTTGCGAAAGTATTCGGCCCCCTTGAACTTTGCGACCTTTTGCCACATTTCAGGCTTCAAACATAAAGATATAAAACTGTATTTTTTGTGAAGAATCAACAACAAGTGGGACACAATCATGAAGTGGAACGACATTTATTGGATATTTCAAACTTTTTTAACAAATCAAAAACTGAAAAATTGGGCGTGCAAAATTATTCAGCCCCTTTAAGTTAATACTTTGTAGCGCCACCTTTTGCTGCGATTACAGCTGTAAGTCGCTTGGGGTATGTCTCTATCAGTTTTGCACATCGAGAGACTGAAATTTTTTCCCATTCCTCCTTGCAAAACAGCTCGAGCTCAGTGAGGTTGGATGGAGAGCATTTGTGAACAGCAGTTTTCAGTTCTTTCCACAGATTCTCGATTGGATTCAGGTCTGGACTTTGACTTGGCCATTCTAACACCTGGATATGTTTATTTTTGAACCATTCCATTGTAGATTTTGCTTTATGTTTTGGATCATTGTCTTGTTGGAAGACAAATCTCCGTCCCAGTCTCAGGTCTTTTGCAGACTCCATCAGGTTTTCTTCCAGAATGGTCCTGTATTTGGCTCCATCCATCTTCCCATCAATTTTAACCATCTTCCCTGTCCTTGCTGAAGAAAAGCAGGCCCAAACCATGATGCTGCCACCACCATGTTTGACAGTGGGGATGATGTGTTCAGGGTGATGAGCTGTGTTGCTTTTACGCCAAACATAACGTTTTGCATTGTTGCCAAAAAGTTCAATTTTGGTTTCATCTGACCAGAGCACCTTCTTCCACATGTTTGGTTTGTCTCCCAGGTGGCTTGTGGCAAACTTTAAACAACACTTTTTATGGATATCTTTAAGAAATGGCTTTCTTCTTGCCACTCTTCCATAAAGGCCAGATTTGTGCAATATACGACTGATTGTTGTCCTATGGACAGAGTCTCCCACCTCAGCTGTAGATCTCTGCAGTTCATCCAGAGTGATCATGGGCCTCTTGGCTGCATCTCTGATCAGTCTTCTCCTTGTATGAGCTGAAAGTTTAGAGGGACGGCCAGGTCTTGGTAGATTTGCAGTGGTCTGATACTCCTTCCATTTCAATATTATCGCTTGCACAGTGCTCCTTGGGATGTTTAAAGCTTGGGAAATATTTTTGTATCCAAATCCGGCTTTAAACTTCTTCACAACAGTATCTCAGACCTGCCTGGTGTGTTCCTTGTTCTTCATGATGCTCTCTGCGCTTTTAACGGACCTCTGAGACTATCACAGTGCAGGTGCATTTATACGGAGACTTGATTACACACAGGTGGATTGTATTTATCATCATTAGTAATTTAGGTCAACATTGGATCATTCAAAGATCCTCACTGAACTTCTGGAGAGAGTTTGCTGCACTGAAAGTAAAGGGGCTGAATCATTTTGCACGCCCAATTTTTCAGTTTTTGATTTGTTAAAAAAGTTTGAAATATCCAATAAATGTCATTCCACTTCATGATTGTGTCCCACTTGTTGTTGATTCTTCACAAAAAAATACAGTTTTATATCTTTATGTTTGAAGCCTGAAATGTGGCAAAAGTTCGCAAAGTTCAAGGGGGCCGAATACTTTCGCAAGGCACTGTATAAATATTTAGAATATGTGATGACAATGATTTCATCATGCATAAATAGCCTAGAGTAGACAAGTAGGTGTACATCATAGAACGAGCTGTATATCTATGTAATCTATGGTTCTGCATTGAACTTGATCGATGTTGTGACATTTATTCTGTGCTATTACAGATGTGTAGCTAATACACTAGCAGTATTCACACAACAAGAATGATATTCTGTTTCTATGGTGGTATTACTGTAGCTATGTGATACATAAAGGATATTGTTCCTTCAGAGCAGGCAGAGGAGGCTTAGTGAGTCAGACAGTCAGGCCTGCAGTCAGAGGGCTGAATCTCAATACTCTGATGCAGCTTCCACTCGTGTTCTTCTCTCCTCAAATCTAAATGACCTTCATCTACACTGTGAAAAATAACTCAGAGCTGAATACAAATGTGGGATGTTTATTTGATCACCCTGTTGCAGGAAAACCTTACTGCAATGCAAAATGAAGATCCTTCATCTGTAGGTGAAAGCTAATTCATCCGTCGTGGTGCTTTCCTTCCGCCTGTTTTTCTTCTTCTTCAGATTTGTGGATAAGACGAAGATGAGACGAAGACAGGAAGCCGCTAACACACAGGGCCAGCTAGCAGCAGGGACACACTTGACAACAAACACGGCTGTGTGTGTGTGTGTGTGTGTGTGTGTGTGTGTGTGTGTGTATGTGTGTGTGTGTGTGTGTGGCTGATGACACAGTATTGCTTTTGTCCTGAGAGAGCATGACACACACACACACATGTTTACACACACACAAACATGTTCACCCACACACACACACACAGAAGTAAACACTACAAAATCCGATGGCATTACTTACTGTACACATCATGTGCAGTGAATCTTCCATAGGACACGGACTGATGTGTTACTATTCTAAGTGTAGGACTCCTTACTGTCTAGAAGTTATCCCTACATTTTGAATTACCATCCTAATGTCAGCTGTACCTGACTTTCAAAATCCTAACATGGCTTAACGTTAAACAACCGTCTTTCCTGTGGTTTGTTGTCTTGCCAACATAGTGGAGCACACACTAACACAATGTGACACAGACGGGGTCAAACCCAGCACGATTCCTGACTTGGTGATGTGTATTCTCCATATCATATCCTGTAATGATACCCTCAGGCTCTAAGAATATCTGTTTGCAGACGGCCTCTTGGACACAGCATCAGCCAGAGGACAACTCTCACTAATTACAACACACACATACTCACCAACCTCTCCAAGGGGTGAGTCTCAATAGTTCAATGTATAATCCTTACATCTGCACCTCCTTGCTTTTTTATCAAGCCTGTGTTTTCAGATTGGTGTAGATAAATGAGAGGAGGCAACAAGGGAACAGCTTCAGATTATTGAGACACAGTCCTTGGCTTCATCACAGACTGAGAGTGCATCTGGCCAAAAGTGATGACATTGCTGCTTCCTATAGGCAGTTCTCTGAGAGATACCAGGGCTACTCTCTGAGAGATACCAGGGCTGGGAGATCACCTGCATTAGGACACACTCCGAGGCCGAGTTCCAAACCAACTCTTCACTCCTGCCCGTATGTCCTTGTTTACTTCCATCTGCAGATCTGAGAGGGCCGAATGGGTATAAACAATATGGTGGAAAGTCAACACTCCCCAACAGAGCTGAATGGAGCCTGGGGACTATAGTAGCAATCCACTCAGAACCAAAAGGAGAAGTGATGATGCAGCTTCCCTGAATGGAAGTGTTCTATGTCCGCAGACAAGAGGTCCTAACCTTTATGACACAGGAGATAGTGTGCTTAACAGCAGAGTCACTGGTTCAAGTCCAGCTGTGACTATTCTCTTCAGCGCTACAATTGGCATCGAGGACCTAATGTTACGTAGTGGGAGATTGGTTTGGGATCAGACAGAAAGTGCATTCAACCAATCCACTCTGTGTGTGTGTGTGTCAAACCTCCTTCCCTGTGAGCAGATGTGGAGAGCAGGCCAGCCGGCGGCTCCAAGTCATGTGACCAGCCAGCGTGCCCCAGTTAGGAAGTGCAGGAGGCTCTCAATGTGCATGTGGGTGTGTGTCTGTTTTGTGTGTGTGCAGTGAATGTGAGAGGGAGAGAGAGAGATACATTTGATTTAAAGAAAGCCTTTGACTCAATTTGGCATGAGGTTCTGCTATACAAATTGATGGAAAGTTGTGTTGAGGGAAAAATATACGACATTATAAAATCCATGTACACAAACAAAAGGTGTGCAGTTAAAATTGGCATAAAACACACATTTCTTCCCACAGGGCCGTGGGGTGAGACAGGGATGCAGCTTCAGCCCATATATATCAACGAATTGGCCAGGGCACTAGAACAGTCTGCAGCACCCGGCCTCACCCTACTAGAATCTGAAGTCAATTGTCTACTGTTTGCTGATGATCTGGTGCTTCTGTCACCAACCAAGGAGGGCCTAAAGCAGCACCTAGATATTCTGTACAGATTCTACCAGACCTGGGCCCTGACAGTAAATCTCAGTAAGACCAAAATAATGGTGTTCCAAAAAATGTCCACTGCCAGGACAACAAATATAAATTCCATCTAGACACCGTTGTCCTAGAGCACACAAAAAAACTATACAAACCTTGGCTTAAACATCAGCACCACAGGTAACTTCTACAAAGCTATGAACGAACTGAGAGACAAGGCAAGAAGGGCTTTCTATGCCATCAAGAGGAACATAAAATACAACATACCGATTAGGATCTGGCTAAAAATCAGTTGTAGAACTCATTGCCCTTTATGGTTGTGAGCTCTGGGGTCTGCTCAACAGCCAAGAATTCACAAAATGGGACAAATATCAAACTGAGACTCTGCATGCAGAATTCTGCAAAAACATCCTCTGTGTACAATGTAAAACACCAAATAATGCACGCAGACCAGAATTAGGCCGATGCCCGCTAATTATCAAAATCCAGAAAAGAGACGTTAAATTCTACAACCACCTAAAAGGAAGTGATTCCCAAACCTTAACAAAGCCATTTCACCTACAGAGAGATGAACCTGGAGAAGAGTCCCCTAAGCATGCTGGTCCTGGGGCTCTGTTCACAAACAGACAGTGTCACAGAATTCTAGGAGTGGTGGATGTAGAGTCAGGCGCAGAGAGCAATACTTCCAATGGATGCATTTATTTCACTTGGTCTAGCGAACAATCAGGCAATGACCATACATCAGGTATGTCTCCAAAAACGATGAAATAACATTCAACAAATTACACAGGATAAAACCAACTTCACCACTGACAGTAGGAATAAGCCCACACAAAATCAGACGGGCACTGGAAGTTTAAATAGACCATTGATGAACCAAAATAAGCAACAGGTGAAAACAATCAAGACAAAAGCAACAGAAAAGAAATAGGGATCGGAGGCAGCTAGTAGACTGGTGACGACGACCGCCGAGCGACGCCCGAACAGGGAGAGGAGTCATCTTCGGTGGAAGTCGTGACACAGAGCCCCAGAACAGCAACACAATTAGACCCAACCAAATCATGAGAAAACAAATTACTTGACACATTGGAAAGAATTAACAAAATGAACAGAGCAAACTAGAATGCTATTTGGCCCTAAACAGAGAGTACACAGTGGCAGAATACCTGACCATTGTGACTGACCCAAACTTAAGGAAAGCTTTGACTATGTACAGACTCAGTGAGCATAGCCTTGCTATTGAGAAAGGCCGCCGTAGGCAGACATGGCTCTCAAGAGAAGACAGGCTATGTGCACACTGCCTACAAAATGAGGTGGAAACTGAGCTGCACTTCCTAATCTCCTGCCCAATGTATGACCATATTAGAGACACATATCTTCCTCAGATTACATAGATCCACAAAGAATTTCAAAACAAACCAATTTTGATAAACTCCCATATCTATTGGGAGAAATACCACAGTGTGCTATCACAGCAGCAAGATTTGTGACCTGATACCACAAGAAAAGGTCAACCAGTGAAGAACAAACACCATTGTAAATACAACCCATATTTATGTTTATTTATTTTCCCTTTTGTACTTTAACTATTTGCACATAATGTGACATTTGACACATCTTTATTCTTTTGGAACTTCTGTGAGTTTAATGTTTAATGTTTACTGTTACTGTTTTCATTGTTTATTTCACTTTTGTATATTATCTACTTCACTTGCTTTGGCGATTATATATTTCCCATGCCAATAAAGCCCTTAAATTGAAATTGAGAGAGCGAGACAGAAAGAGAGCGAGACAGAGGGAGAGCAAGAAAGCGAGAGAGAGAGAGTGGTACAGAGAGCACGTGATGTGTCCATGTTTATGAACTCCTTCCAGTCAGACAGTCAGGACTATACATACTTCCCCTCATGACTCTGCACATTCACCAACACACTACGATATACTATTACGTATTATATTACACAATTATATACAGTATACACCAATATATACACTAATAATAATTATATGAAAATACATTTCACATCATAGAGTTTTAACATTTTATATAGAACATTCCTATTGTTCTACGTTGAGCAGGGTGACAGGCTCTGTAGGCCCACACATGGTGGTTGTTCTATTATAGGTCAGTCAGTGGGGCTTCAGTTGATAGACCCTTTTGTGATTCATCATTTAGTCTCTGTTCATCACTCCTCTGCTCTCTGTGCATGTGCCATTCCACTCACACACTTACACGCACACGCATGCACGTACACACACAGACACACACACTCTCTTTCTCTCTGCTCCTATTTAGCTTACAGTCATGTATACTCACACAGGTATGTGTGTCTGCAGAGAATCTGGAAGATTGTTGACAGTCCTGTTAAATCAGCAGGACTGTCAGGTCAGATAAAGAACAGCAATAATACTGTTCAGTGATGTGTGTATGAGTGTGTGTGCGGGTGCTCCCTGCAAAGCTGTTACAGGATAACCAGTTTTTCATTTCTAAATCACAGCACATCACAAACGGCTGGAGAGAGAAAATTCCTGAAGTGTCATTTAAGTGGTGGGATCAAGGGCCTGACACACACACACACACCGACCCCTCCCTCAGCACCTCATACCGGTGCCTTCTCAACAGGTTACTAGGTTGCGATGATTGTTTGTGTGTGTGTTGTGTGCATATGTGTGTGTGTGTGAAATGCCTTACTGAGTCAGTGCTCAACACTGTATGCTAGTGCTGCCTGCTGGTCAGTAGAAGACACAGCTGTCTTTATCAGTAAAGTCAACTGTGTGGACTGAAGCTTTGTGAGAAATGTCTAAAAAATAATAATATATATTTCAATACATAAATATTAAGTAATTTATAATTAGCAATCTGATTGTCAATTTAAATGTTTTCTTAAAACCATCTAAAATCACACATTTTCGAAAATGATTCAGCGTTTGGCCACTAGATGGTGGCATTGTGCTACCATAGGTCTACCCAGCAGTAGATCAGTTTTCAGAATGTAGTTTGGTCTCTTTAGCGGTTATACTGAAACTAAAAGTAAAAGTTACAACACACGCCATTTTAGAGGGCACACAGTCCGATACTCCTGTTCCAATTGTTTGCAAAGATTGGTAAGTCAGACATTTCATGTTTTCTTTATATTTTAAAGTGTTATAGAAACACGTATTATCATGACTTTATTCCATGAAACAGTGTGCTGTTTGTAACCACCGTGTTAGACGTACGGTGTTGGCCTATGTTATGTAACCTGTTCCATATTTGATTGTTCTGATAAACTTTTGGTGAAAAATACCACTGAAATGTTGAATTTGTTTACCTAAAATACTGTATAAAGTGACTATGAATGACACAGTACATTTTGGCTGTATTCTGTAGTTTTCAGGAGAGTAAGGGGGTTTCAGTATTGGTCTCACACTAGGCTTGAATTGTATGAGGAAACACATATTTCTAATGTGGTTACATGTAACACCACTTACAAATATCTCTAAATGGCAATGATATATCTGTAGAAGTAAAGAAATACAAATATATAGAATTCTTGAAATGTTTTATTTATTTTTTACATTAAGCAACCATCCAGCTTCCGCATATAGCCTCTTCCTGTTTCCCAATTAGTTATCTTTTTCAGAGGTTGAAAACATGAACACGGGGCCTAGTTCACATCGCTACAGATGATTTAGGCAGGGTTCCTCTTTAAACTAACTACACTTATAAAGGCTTTATATAACATACAGAAAGTATTTAAGCATTACATAGATGATTCACAAGTCATCTATGAGCTTATGTCATACTCTATAAAGGGTGAAATAACTGCTCACTATAGGGTTCGTTACCAAACATTGACATAACATTTTGTCGATAAAATACAACTGTACTTTATAAAGGGTGACATAATGCATGATTACTAAGATACAATGCTGTATGAAACTACTTATAGATAGTCTTATATTGTACTGTACAGTCATGGCAAAAAGTTGTGAGAATGACACAAATATTAATTTTCACAAAGTCTGCTGCCTCAGTTTTGCAATTATTTGCAAAGTCCCTATTTGCCATGCAAATGAACTGAATCCCCCAAAAACATTTCCACTGCATTTCAGCCCTGCCACAAAAGGACCAGCTAACATCATGTCAGTGATTCTCTCATTAACACGGGTGTGAGTGTTGACGAGGTCAAGGCTGGAGATCACTCTGTCATGCTGATTGAGTTCGAATAACAGAGCGTAAGTTTGAAAAGGACGGTGGTGCTTGGAATCATTGTTCTTCCTCTGTCAACCATGGTTACCTGCAAGGAAACACGTGCCGTCATCATTGCTTTGCACAAAAAGGGCTTCACAGGCAAGGATATTGCTGCCAGTAAAATTGCACCTAAATCAACTATTTATCGGATCATCAAGAACTTCAAGAAGAGCTGTTCAATTGTTGTGAAGAAGGCTTCAGGGCACCCAAGAATGTCCAGCAAGCACCAGGACCGTCTCCTAAAGTTGATTCAGCTGCGGGGTCGGGGCACCATCAGTACAGAGCTTGCTCAGGAATGGCAGCAGGCAGGTGTGAGTGCAACTGCACGCACAGTGAGGTGAAGACTTGGTGGATGGCCTGGTGTCAAGAAGGGCAGCAAAGAAGCCACTTCTCTCCAGGAAAAACATCAGGGACACACTGATATTCTGCAAAAGGTACAGGGATTGGACTGCTGAGGACTGGGGTGAAGTCATTTTCTCTGATGAATCCCCTTTCCGATTGTTTGGGGCATCCGGAAAAAAGCTTGTCCGGAGAAGACAAGGTGAGCGCTACCATCAGTCCTGTGTCATGCCAACAGTAAAGCATCCTGAGACCATTCATGTGTGGGGTTGCTTCTCAGTCAAGGGACTGGGCTAACTCACAATTTTGCCTAAGAACATAGTCATGAATGGTACCAGTACATCCTCCGAAATCAACTTCTCCCAACCGTTCAGGAACAGTTTGGTGACGAACAATGCCTTTTCCAGCATGATGGAGCACCTTGCCATAAGGCAAAAGTGATAACTAAGTGGCTCGGGGAACAAAACATAGATATTTTGTGTCCATGGCCAGGAAACTCCCCACACCTTAATCCCATTGAGAACTTGTGGTCAATCCTCAAGAGGCGGGTGGACAAACAAAAACCCACAAATTCTGACAAACTCCAAGCATTGGTTATGCAAGAATGGGCTGCCATCAGTCAGGATGTGGTCCAGAAGTTAATTGACAGCATGCCATGGCTGATTGCAGAGGTCTTGAAAAAGAAGGGTCAACACTGCAGATATTGACTCTTTGCATCAACTTCATGTGTCAGGGTTTACTAGGAGTGGTGGGTAGGAGTCAGGCGCAGCAAGCAGAGGGTTCGGTGAAATGTAATGATTTATTCTCCAGCACAAACGGTCACGCCAAATACAGGGCGCATAACACAACCAACAGAGTAACAAAATAATCCCGCACAAACCTAAGCAGGCCTAACAGGTTTAAGTAGACAAAAATCAAGAAACACAAAAAGGAGCAGGTGCAACTAATAAGACTAAACTAACAGAAAAGGACAAAGGGATCGGTGGCGACTAGCAGACCGCCGAGCACCGCCCGAACAGGCAGGGGAGTCGTGACATCATGTAACTGTCAATAAAAGCCTTTGACACTTATGAAATGCTTGTAATTATACTTCAGTATTCCATAGTAACATCTGACAAAAATATCTGAAGACCCCGAAGCAGGAAACTTTATGGAAATTAAAACTTGTGTCATTCTCAAAACGTTTGGCCATGACTGTATATATTGACATAACTGTTTATGTTTACTGGCTAGGTTTTCTGAGTGAGATCTGTCTGAGCAGTCCAGAGTCTAAATCAGACATTAGACTGTATGGAGCCTGAGGGAGACCCTGGAGTCATGAGTAGGAGGTGAGTCAGAGAGAGGGGGAGTCTGATGTTGAAGGTGATCAACATGTGTTGATCAAGTGGACCTTATCACATGCCAGGAAAATGCCCCCTACACCATAACAGAGCTGCCATAACCCTCATTTACTCGTGTTTCCATTATTTTGGCAGTTTACTGTATTTCACTGTTGATGAATGTGTTTAGTTTCATCTGCTTTCACTTTAAGACAACACAGAAGATGATGTGATGATATCTCTACAGATAACTATAATTTGTATGAATTGCAGAGCCAAGCGGGAGAGAATGGAGTCTCCTGCTCCCAGCTGTCTCTCTATGAATAGTGGCAGGTCAATGGAGCAACCATATGCTTTTAAAAGAGAACCCTTGACCCCTGATTTGAGGTGAGTGTTGAAATTAGTAGCTTAAAAAATAAATAAATAAAAAATAAAAAAACACTCTCTCTCTTTCTCTCTCTTTCTCAGTGCCAGTCTGCTGACTGAGGATCAGTTCAGATGTTCTGTGTGTTCAGAGGTGCTGAGGGACCCGGTCTCCATTCCCTGTGGACACAGTTACTGCAGGCAGTGCATCAGCACATACTGGGTCCAGCCCGGCCCTGCAGGAGACTATGTGTGTCTCCAGTGCAGTAAGAGATCCAGAGACCGGCCAGTGCTCTGCACTAACACAGCCTTGGCCAGGTTGCTCCAGGGGCTCCAGCAGGCAGGCTTCAGTCCTGCCCTCCCTGCTCTGGGCTATGCTGGGCCTGGGGACGTGGCCTGTGATATCTGCTCTGGACAGAAGCTCAGAGCGGTGAAGTCCTGTCTGACCTGCACTGTCTCCTACTGTGAGAGCCACGTCAGGCAGCACTACACTGTCCCAGCACTGCAGAGACACACCCTGGCTGAGGTCACTGGAGACGGGGGACACAAAGGTCATCAAGGCAACACTGGACAGACAGAGAGAATCAAAGAGGTGCTGTCATTAACAATACACTATGTGAAATGACTAAAAACACTTATCTACAAGCACTTATAACACTATTAGAATGAGATGAACTGAACTGTGAATGTATTATATTACCTGAACTGTGTGTTTCATGTCTTCTCTTAAGGAGGAGACTATGGAGTCTGAGGAGGAGGAGAGGGAGAGTGTCTCTAAAACGATGACAGAAGTTAAAGAGGAGGAAGAAGATTCTGATGAGGGACTTTCTGATCTAAAGAAGAACCCTAAAACTAAATCTCTTGTCTCTGAAGTGAAGAACATCTCTAAGTCCTACTCAGACTTGCAGCAGGAGAACTCTAATCTTAAACATGTTGTTCGTGAACTCAGTAAAAAGAATGCTGTGTTAAAACAAGAGGCAACATTTGAGAAAGAACTGGTGGACATCAGAACTGCTGCTCTGAATAAGATCACAGCTACTCTCATCTCAGACCCACAGCAACAGAGAGAGGCTGAGTATGTGAGAGGAAACCTGAAGAATATGACCATGGACTATGGTTAGTATGACAATAATGACTCCTTCAAGTGACCGTCTAGATTTTTTAAGGTAGTAGCAGGTTATTAGATAGTAATGTTAACAGGTTCTTATGAATGATAGTTCAACACTCATGGTGTTATGAATGGTTTCATAATGATTTATAAATGTCTTAAGTATACCCCATTCAAGTAAAGTGTTACCTTTTATATTTTAGATCTTGAAACAATCAGAAAAAAATATTGCCAGTTAGACTCAATTTTGCCAGTATGTTACTCTTCAGTTAGACTCAACAGTTCTGTATGTTACTCTTCAGTTAGACTCAACAGTCCTGTATGTTACTCTTCAGTTAGACTCAACAGTCCTGTATGTTACTCTTCAGTTAGACTCAACAGTCCTGTATGTTACTCTTCAGTTAGACTCAACAGTCCTGTATGTTACTCTTCAGTTAGACTCAACAGTCCTGTATGTTACTCTTCAGTTAGACTCAACAGTCCTGTATGTTACTCTTCAGTTAGACTCAACAGTTCTGTATGTTACTCTTCAGTTAGACTCAACAGTCCTGTATGTTACTCTTCAGTTAGACTCAACAGTCCTGTATGTTACTCTTCAGTTAGACTCAACAGTTCTGTATGTTACTCTTCAGTTAGACTCAACAGTTCTGTATGTTACTCTTCAGTTAGACTCAACAGTCCTGTATGTTACTTTTCAGTTAGACTCAACAGTCCTGTATGTTACTCTTCAGTTAGACTCAACAGTCCTGTATGTTACTCTTCAGTTAGACTCAACAGTCCTGTATGTTACTCTTCAGTTAGACTCAACAGTTCTGTATGTTACTCTTCAGTTAGACTCAACAGTCCTGTATGTTACTCTTCAGTTAGACTCAACAGTTCTGTATGTTACTCTTCAGTTAGACTCAACAGTTCTGTATGTTACTCTTCAGTTAGACTCAACAGTTCTGTATGTTACTCTTCAGTTAGACTCAACAGTCCTGTATGTTACAGTCCTGTATGTTACTATGTTACAATAGTTTAGATGTCAGACTATTCACAACATTGCCATATGTCAGAGAATAATGTATTATACAGTAAAATATGTTTTCCCAGATTTATGTTCTATCTCCACTGATATTTTCTAATTCTAATAAAGTGTGTGTTTCTCTTCACAGTGGATGTGACTCTAGATCCTGATACAGCACATCCCAGACTCATCCTGTCTGAAGACAGGAAACAAGTTAGATGTGGAGATGTATGGCAGGATCTCCCTGACAACCCAGAGAGGTTTGATATCTCTGTCTGTGTGGTGGGAAAGGAGAGTTTCTCCTCAGGGAGATTCTACTATGAGGTGCAGGTGAAGGGGAAGACTGGCTGGTGTTTAGGCGTGGCCACGAAGTCCATCAACCTGAAGGGGACGATTTACCTGAATCCTGAGGATGGATACTGGACTGTGATGCTGAGGAATGGACAGTACTGGGCTGGCGCTGTCCCCACTGTCCCCATCTTCCTTAGAGAGGAGGTCCAGAAGGTGGGGGTGTTTGTGGATTATGAGGAGGGTCGGGTCTCCTTCTATAATGTGGAGGCCAGGTCTCATATCCACTCTTTTACTGGCTGTACCTTCACTGAGAAACTCTATCCATTCTTCAGCCCTGGTAATAATTACACTGGTCAAAACTCAACCCCACTGGTCATCACTCCTGTAGATGTCACTGACTGACTGGTTTATACCAAACATTGAAATACTGTTAACATAACTGATAATGTAATAGTGACCAAATAATGTAATAATTCATTGTAATGTAATACATATTATATAAATCAGCAGATAATGTATTCACTTTTTACATTTATAATACAATAACTTTTCCTGATAATGTAATCATTCAATTACAGTTATTAATGCAGAACTAAGTTATTTTGTGGATAAGGTTAAATAAATGAAGTGTTAACATAGTAAATCCCAGTTTGCCAGTGCTGGTCATCTTCCTCATAATGTAATCCAATAAGACCTACCTGTCCATCTATCTCTGTGGACCATATCCTCTTAGTGGATGAGATCCACATTCTTCTTCCTGATATAACATGACATTGGGAAGAATGAAAACAAAAAGTCCAATAAATACAACAGGAAGCCCAGGTCTGTATGAACTGTAATATGTTCAGTAAACCCCTGAAGTTACATTATTACATGACTTACTACAATCATTCAATACTGTCCTGCATGATTATGTTTCTAACTATATTTTAGTTGAATACTTTTTTTTGCTGTTGAACTAGAAGGAGGAAATCATTTCATTTCATTGCACTGTGTACTGTTGGGGAATAATCAGAATTGGTGGGTAACATAGATAAGATGTTTTATTTTCATGATATGCTTATGAGTTATTTCTCATAAGAATGTATTTTGTACTATAGTGGTGGCCATTGGCAGTTATCTGTTCTATGTCAAGACTAAGTTGCATGGGCCGCAGAGAGGGGAGAGGTCAAGGTGTCATCATGTGTAAACATATCTTTTGCTCCACTGTGTCTGTGTGCCAGTCACTCCCTACTTTTCCCATCGGGGAGAGGAGGATGGCAGTGTCTGGAATCATTCTATGCTCCCCGTGAGCTTGTCCAGGATTGGTTGTATTTAGAATTGGTTGTATCTAAATGACAATTTGATATATGCCTGTTGATATGGAGGATTGGTTTATGGTTCTGGGTTTGAGTAAGGAGACAAAGCTGAACGATTTATTATGTCTATGCTGTCTGACTTTGCTATTAAAGGATCTCAGTTGCAATGTAGGGGGGCTCTCAGAGAATTCATTGATAGACACTGAATTGATCTGAGAGTCACAGGGTTGTGATAGAGCTCATATAATTAAAGATGGACTTTGATAACTAACTCTGACTGGTGTGTGGTTTGCTCTCATGATTTGGTAAATAGAGGAAATTTCCACGACACTACACTACGCTGTATCCTGTGCATATGACAGTAAACCATTGCACTGTGTACACTACGCTGTATCCTGTGCATATGACAGTAAACCATTGCACTGTGTACACTATGCTGTATCCTGTGCATATGACAGTAAACCATTGCACTGTTACCACTACGCTGTATCCTGTGCATATGACAGTAAACCATTGCACTGTGTACACTACGCTGTATCCTGTGCATATGACAGTAAACCATTGCACTGTGTACACTACTCTGTATCCTGTGCATATGACAGTAAACCATTGCACTGTGTACACTACGCTGTATCCTGTGCATATGACAGTAAACTTTGATTTGAATGGAGCAGTCAGTTCAGCATCAGTAGGTAACTGCCAAAATGAAAGAATCACCAACATAAAGTGATTTAGTAGGGCCTTGTGCCACCACGAGCCAGAACAGCTTCAATGCATCTTGGCATAGATTCTACAAGTGTCTGGAACTCTACTGGAGGGATGCGACATTATTCTTCCACAAGACATTCCATCATGTTATGTTTTATTGATGATGATGAAAAACGCTGTTTCTGGTGCTGCTCCAGAATCTCCCATAAGTGTTCAATTGTGGTGACTGAGACGGCCATGGCATATGGTTTACATTGTTTTCATGCACATCAAACCATTCAGTGACCAAACCATTCAGTGACCACTCGTGCTCTGTGGATGGGGGCATTGTCATCCTATGGGTCATAGCCATGGTAGCCAAAATAATGTCCCGCCCAGCATTTTTATACATGACCCTAAGCATGATGGGCTGTTAATTGCTTAATTAACTCAGGAACCTCACCTGTGTGGACGTACAGTACCTGCTTTCAATATTCTTTGTATCCCACATTTACTCAGGTGTTTCCATTATTTTGGCAGTTACCTGCAGTGCTTGACTTGGGCAGGAGTTCACCTGGGCTGAGTACCGGCACCTCAAATGTTCTACTTGAGCTCCTGTACCTCTTATAGAATATTAGCTCTAAAGTATTGTGGAGTTCCTGCACCTAAATATAAACAGTACCGGCACCAAAAATTAGTACCGGCACCTATTTCAGTCCTAGTCGAGGTTTTCTATGTCAATGTACAGCCACAAGATGGTGTTGTTTCCTTACAGTCCATTAAGTGCAATAATGTGCTTAATGCTTACCGGAGCAACATTGTAGTAATGTTGTTATGTAGCTTTGAGAATACAGATGAGGATAACATTTCACATTCTCAAGTCAGCCTTCAATTAAAACCCTTACTGGAAGAGTGTTTTTCAAGGAAGATTTAAGAGATTGCCATTTGGTTTCTGCACACACACACACCTATAACCAGTTGGGTTCATGCTGGACTTAGCAGGCTGGGCTGTTAGCATCATTGATTAGCCACCTAGAGTTTTCTTATCTTAGAATCATCACAGCGCATCGATCTCCAGCCTCCCGAGAGAGATCAGACTTCACTCAGATAGACAGTGTTAATGTGACTGAGGAACTACTGAGTAGAGGTGGATGGAAGCTGAGGGGAGGGTTACCTACTCAACCACCACGTTCATAGTGTGCTGTCTAAAGGAGGATGTATTATATTGGAGAGAGAGGTCTGGTTTTGATGTTGATATTTACACTTGTAAACTGAATATGCCATTCCTAATAAAGTTGTTTTGAATTTAATTGACTCTCATCTCAGAGGAGAGTCCTTCTATCTGCCTCTACCTGCCCTTTCTCTCCCTCCTCTCTCCTGCTTCCTCTCTCCTCCCTCTCTTATTCTCCTTACTCTATACCTTCCTTCTCTCAGCCTATCCCCTCTCTTCCCTCCCTCCTTTCTCTAAAGGCACTGTCGCTGATAGAGTGGGTGTCTGTTTAGCCTAGTGATGACTCAGACTCAGTTCCCTCTATGGGAAAGCCGGTGTTGTTAACACAACTGTAGAGAGACATGAGAAAGTCACTATTGTTAACACAACTGTAGAGATACATGAGAAAGTCACTGTTGTTAACACAACTGTAGAGAGACATGAGAAAGTCACTGTTGTTAACACAACTGTAGAGAGACATGAGAAAGCCACTGTTGTTAACACAACTGTAGAGAGAGACATGAGAAAGCCACTGCTGTTAACACAACTGTAGAGAGAGACATGAGAAAGCCACTGTTGTTAACAAAACTGTAGAGAGAGACATGAGAAAGTCACTGTTGTTAACACAACTGTAGAGAGACATGAGAAAGCCACTGTTGTTAACACAACTGTAGAGAGAGACATGAGAAAGCCACTGTTGTTAACACAACTGTAGAGAGAGACATGAGAAAGCCACTGTTGTTAACACAACTGTAGAGAGAGACATGAGAAAGTCACTGTTGTTAACACAACTGTAGAGAGACATGAGAAAGCCACTGTTGTTAACACAACTGTAGAGAGAGACATGAGAAAGCCACTGTTGTTAACACAACTGTAGAGAGACATGAGAAAGCCACTGTTGTTAACACAACTGTAGAGAGAGACATGAGAAAGTCACTGTTGTTAACACAACTGTAGAGAGACATGAGAAAGCCACTGTTGTTATCACAACTGTAGAGAGACATGAGAAAGCCACTGTTGTTGACACAACTGTAGAGAGACATGAGAAAGTCACTGTTGTTAACACAACTGTAGAGAGACATGAGAAAGCCACTGTTGTTATCACAACTGTAGAGAGAGACATGAGAAAGTCACTGTTGTTAACACAACTGTAGAGAGACATGAGAAAGCCACTGTTGTTATCACAACTGTAGAGAGAGACATGAGAAAGCCACTGTTGTTATCACAACTGTAGAGAGACATGAGAAAGTCACTGTTGTTAACACAACTGTAGAGAGACATGAGAAAGCCACTGTTGTTATCACAACTGTAGAGAGAGACATGAGAAAGCCACTGTTGTTATCACAACTGTAGAGAGACATGAGAAAGCCACTGTTGTTATCACAACTGTAGAGAGAGACATGAGAAAGCCACTGTTGTTATCACAACTGTAGAGAGACATGAGAAAGTCACTGTTGTTAACACAACTGTAGAGAGACATGAGAAAGCCACTGTTGTTAACACAACTGTAGAGAGACATGAGAAAGAAGCTTAGATTAGGAGATAATGACACTAATCAAACTGAAAGAAACTCAATTGCTCGATATTCTCTCATCAACTAATATAAACTCTCCAGTCGTGCATCATTCCACGTCAGTGTGTGGTTACAGAAGTATTTGGTGTCCAAGGATGGGCTGTTTGTTACTGTTTCTTTTCTCTTCTATAACACAGAACAGCTGCTCTTCTGTTAAATAGTTTTAGTCACTAGTTGTCACTAGATGGCCTAGCCATGCAGGAAGAACAGAAGTGACATCAGACTTTTTGATGTACTTCAGCTAGTTGTTCTTTGTGAAGCGTTAGCTTTATAGTCCAGGGGTCAGCGGTTAGGATAAAAAGGTAAGAGTTGGACTCATAATTCAGCCTTATTGGAGGAGAAGATCCATGGTCACTCCACTAAGATCTTCTTGTCCAATGTGTTTTGAGAAGGAGGTGAGCAGAGAGGCTATGAGGAATCAAGTAAAAATGAATTGAGAAAGAGTCTTGGGGTTAGCTTATTTAAAAGGCCATTTGCTGTTAGATAACATCATAGTCTGTTCCTCCAAGCACGTCTCCATAGTAACGACTCTCAGAACAGCTGAGCTCCATCAGATAAACACTTCCAAATCCTGACAGCATTGGCTGACATCGCTGACCTGCAGGCCAGTCACGAGTGAGGCTTCTTATGATACACCCGATGGGAACGTTTTGATGTAGGAAAATGTCAGCAAATTAACCAGTGTATTTTCTGTTTAAATACATCACTTCAGTTTAACATGTTTTGTGTTTGATTTCCACTTCTTCACCTTTGTCATCTGGAGACCACAGTGAGGTTTGTTGTCTTTGTCACCTGGAGACCACAGTGAGGTTTGTTGTCTTTGACACCTGGAGACCACAGTGAGGTTTGTTGTCTTTGTCACCTGGAGACCACAGTGAGGTTTGTTGTCTTTGTCACCTGGAGACCACAGTGAGGTTTGTTGTCTTTGTCACCTGGAGACCACAGTGAGGTTTGTTGTCTTTGTCACCTGGAGACCACAGTGGGGTTTGTTATCTTTGTCACTTGGAGACCACAGTAAGGTTTGTTATCTTTGTCACCTGGAGACCACAGTGGGGTTTGTTGTCTTTGTCACTTGGAGACCACAGTGAGGTTTGTTGTCTTTGTCACCTGGAGACCACAGTGGGGTTTGTTATCTTTGTCACCTGGAGACCACAGTGGGGTTTGTTGTCTTTGTCACTTGGAGACCACAGTGAGGTTTGTTATCTTTGTCACCTGGAGACCACAGTGGGGTTTGTTATCTTTGTCACCTGGAAACCACAGTGAGGTTTGTTATCTTTGTCACCTGGAGTCCACAGTGAGGTTTGTTGTCTTTGTCACCTGGAGACCACAGTGGGGTTTGTTATCTTTGTCACCTGGAAACCTGCCTTGCGTGTGTGTACGTGCGTGTGCTTATACATTTGTATGTGTGTGTGTAGTGTGTCTGTTTGTGACGTTAATTGTCACCTCTCTGTGAATGGTCTGTCACCCCAGTACAGAACATTGTCATCTCCTATCAACATCAGGGAGAGGGGAGGAGGAGGAATACAGGAGGGAGAGGGGAGGAGGAAGAGGAATACAGGAGGGAGAGGGGAGTTAGAGGGAGAGAGACACACACTGCCGGGAAAATGTATTCTCCCCCTTTCTGATGTTCTCTATTTTTGCATATTTTTGATACTGAATGTTATCAGATCTTCAACAAAAACCTAATATTATATAAAGGGAACCTGCGTTTACAAATAACACAACAATTTTATACTTATTTAATTTATTTAATTTAACAAAGCAATAACTGTTTTCCCCCCCTTACACTCAATAACTGGTGTTGCCACCTTTAGCTGCAATGACTGCAACCAAACGCTTCCTGTAGTTGTTGATCAGCCTCTCACATACCTGCGGAGGAATTTTGGCCCACTCTCGCATGAAGAACTGCTTTAACAAGCAAGAACTGCCATTTCAAGTCCTGCCACAACATCTCAATTTGGATTAGGTCTATTAGGACTTTGACTAGGCCATTCTAAAACTTCAAATGTGTTGCTTTTGAACCATTTTCATGTAGACTTGATTGTGTGTTTTGGATCATTGTCTTGCTGCATGACCCAGCTGTAGTTCAGTTTCAGCTCACAGACGGATGGCCTGACATTCTCCTGTGGAATTATCTGATACAGAGCAGAATTCATGGTTCTTTCTATTAAGGTAAGTCATCCAGGTCCTGAGGCAGCAAAGCATCCCCAAACCATCACACTACCACCACCTTGCTTGACCGTTGGAATGAGGTTCTTACTGTGGAATGCAGTGTTTGGTTTTCACCAGGCATACTGGGACCAATGCCGTCCAAACAGTTGACTCAAGTTTGCCAAAAAGCACCTGTAAGCAACTGGATGATCATCAAGACTCGTGGCAGAATGTTCTATGGACAGATGTGTAACTGTTTGGACGACTTGGGTCCCATTATGCCTGGCGAAAACCAAACACTGCGTTCCACAGTAAAGAACCATGAATTGTGCTCTGTATCAGAGAATTCTACAGGAGAATGTCAGGCCATCTGTCTGTGAGCTGAAGCTGAAGTGCAGCTGGGTCATGTAGCAAGACAATGATCCAAAACACACAAAATACAGTCGTGGCCAAAAGTTTTGAGAATGACACAAATATTAATTTTCACAAAGTCTGCTGCCTCAGTTTGTATGATGGCAATTTGCATATACTCCAGAATGTTATGAAGAGTGATCAGATGAATTGCAATTATTTGCAAAGTCCCTATTTGCCATGCAAATTAACTGAATCCTCAAAAAAACATTTCCACTGCATTTCAACCCTGCCACAAAAGGACTAGCTGACATCATGTCAGTGATTCTCTCGTTAACACAGGTGTGAGTGTTGATGAGGACAAGGATGGAGATCACTCTGTAATGCTGATTGAGTTCGAATAACAGACTGGAAGTTTCAAAAGGAGGGTGGTGCTTGGAATCAGTGTTCTTCCTCTGTCAACCATGGTTACCTGCAAGGAAACATGTGCCGTCATCATTGCTTTGCAAAAAAAGGGCTTCATAGGCAAGGATATTGCTGTCAGTAAGATTGCACCTAAATCAACCATTTATCGGATCAACAAGATCTTCAAGGAGAGCTGTTTAATTATTGTGAAGAAGGCTTCAGGGCACCCAAGAAAGTCCAGCAAGCACCAGGACCATCTCCTAAAGTTGATTCAGCTGTGGGAGCTTGCTCAGGAATGGCAGCAGGCAGGTGTGAGTGCATCTGCACGCACAGTGAGGCAAAGACTTGGAGGATGTTCTGGTGTCAAGTACGGCAGCAAAGAAGCCACTTCTCTCCAAGAAAAACATCAGGGACAGACTGATATTCTGCAAAAGGTACAAGGATTGGACTGCTGAGGACTGGGGTAAAGTCATTTTCTTTGATGAATCCCCTTTCCGATTGTTTGGGGCATCCGGAAAAAAGCTTGTCCGGAGAAGACAAGGAGAGCGCTACCATCAGTCCTGTTTCATGCCAACAGTAAAGCATCCTGAGACCATTCATAAGTGGCGTTACTTCTCAGCCAAGAGAGTGGGCTTCACAATTTTGCCTAAGAACACAGCCATGAAGAATGGTACAAACACATCCTCCGAGAGCAACTTCTCCCAACCATCCAGGAACAGTTTGGTGACGAACAATGCCTTTTCCAGCATGATGGAGCACCTTGCCATAAGCTAAAGTGATAACTAAGTGGCTCGGGGAACAAAATATCAATATTTTGTGTTTATGGACAAACAAAAACCCACAAATTCTGACAAACTCCAAGCATTGATTATGCAAGAATGGGCTGCCATCAGTCAGGATGTGGCCCAGAAGTTAATTGACAGCATGCCAGGGTGGATTGCAGAGGTCTTGAAAAAGTAGGGTCAACACTGCAAATATTGACTCTTTGCATCAACTTCATGTAATTGTCAATAAAAGCCTTTGACACTTATGAAATATTTGTAATTATACTTCAGTATTCCATAGTAACATCTGACAAAAATATCTAAAGACACTGAAGCAGCAAACTTTGTGGAAAGTTAATATTTGTATCATTCTCAAAACTTTTGGCCATGACTGTAGTCTAAATTACATTTGTCTAAAAAGCAACAAATTTGAAGTTCTGTAATGTCAAAGTCCAAACCTAATCCCAATTGAGACGTTGTGGCAGGAATTGAAATAAGCACTTCATGCTTGAAAACCCACAAATGTTGTTGAGTTACAGCACTTCTGCTTGGAAGAGTGAGCCAGTTACAGTGACATGGGAGAATGATCAACAACCACAGGAAGTGTTTGGCTGCAGTCGTTGCAGCTAAAGGTGGCAGTTTCTTTTTCACACGGGGGCATTGGATGTTGCATAACTTTGTTTATGAAATAAATGAAATAAGTATGTAATTGTTGTGTTATTTCTTCACTCAGGTTCCCTTGATCTAATATCAGGTTTTGGTTGAAAATCTGATAACATTCAGTATCAGCTATATGCCAAAGCAGAGAAAATTTGAAAAGGGGGCAAATACTTTTTCACGACACTGGAGAGAGGAGGAGAGAGGAGGAGAGAGGAAGAGAGAGGAGAGAGAGGAGGAGAGAGGAGGAGAGAGGAGAGAGAGGAGGAGAGAGGAGGAGAGAGGAGAGAGAGGAGGAGAGAGGAGGAGAGAGAGAGGAGAGAGAGAGGAGAGAGGAGGAGAGAGGAGGAGAGAGGAGGAGAGAGGAGAGAGAGGAGGAGAGAGGAGAGAGAGGAGGGGAGAGGAGGGGAGAGGAGAGAGCGGAGGAGAGAGGAGGAGAGAGGAGGAGAGAGGAGAGAGAGGAGGAGAGAGTAGGAGAGAGTAGAGAGAGGAGGAGAGAGGAGGAGAGAGAGAGGAGAGAGAGAGGAGAGAGGAGGAGAGAGAGAGGAGAGAGGAGAGAGGAGGAGAGAGTAGGAGAGAGTAGAGAGAGGAGGAGAGAGGAGGAGAGAGAGAGGAGAGAGAGAGGAGAGAGGAGGAGAGAGAGAGGAGAGAGGAGAGAGGAGGAGAGAGGAGGAGAGAGAGGAGGAGAGAGGAGGAGAGAGGAGGAGAGAGAGAGGAGAGAGGAGGAGAGAGAGAGGAGAGAGGAGAGAGGAGGAGAGAGGAGAGAGGAGGAGAGAGAGAGGAGAGAGGAGGAGAGAGAGGAGGAGACAGGAGGAGAGAGGAGGAGAAAGAGAGGAGAGAGGAGAGAGGAGGAGAGAGAGAGGAGAGAGGAGGAGAGAGAGAGGAGAGAGAGAAGGAGCGGGAAGACAGGAGGGACAGGGGGCACAGAGCCAGGTTGTTCAAGATTGCTGTCAAAATTGGATGTCTATCCATGTCCTGAGGAGATCAGGAAATGCCTTCAAAACCTGCCACTAGGGGCAACAGGGAGCACTATTACTTAATGTTTTAACCCTATCCAAAACCTTAACCTTGACCTTAACCATTCAGAATGAGTCTCTAAACTTACACCTCTACTTCTAAATTTGATGTTTGGAGAAATGGAACGATACAGTGCAGCAGGAGCAACAAAAACACTTTGAAATTTGACGTTTGGAGCAAATTCTAAATTTGCCATTTGGAGAATGTGAATCTAATTCTGCAGTGAGACTGTGAGAGCTTGTTGGAACAGAGAGATAGAGACAGAGAGAAGAAGAGGAGAGGAAGAAGGATAAGGGTAAAGAGGAGGGAGAGGGGCGTACAGTATACAGATGGAGAGACAGACAGAGGAAGAGGAGGAGGAGTAGAAGATGAGGGGGAGAGGGGAAGACAGGAGGGAAAGAAGAAAAGGAGAGAGATGTAAAAGGCAGAATGAGAGGAGGAGGAAGAGGAGGAGGGAAGAAGATGAGGGGGAGAGGGGAAGACAGGAGGGAAAGAAGAAAAGGAGAGAGATGTAAAAGGCAGAATGAGAGGAGGAGGAAGAGGAGGAGGGAAGAAAAAGAGGATGAAAGAAGAACCGTGCTATAAGAGAGAAATAGAGAGAGAAACAACATTTATAATTAAAAACAAAATGATTTCATTGAAATTGAGGTCATTCTCCACATCTCAATGTCAATAAAGTGAGTGTCAGTTCACTCCATATGGAATAAGACTTGACAGTATCATTGCATCTCTCAGATAGTGAATGTGATGTTGTGTTGTCCCTATTCCAACTCTCCAGTCTACTGTATGAGATCAGAGATCTGTTGGATAGATCAGGAGTAACTGCATTCTATTGGGGTTGGTTCTGAGTGTGTGTGTACAGTATGTGTGTCCGTGTATGCGTGTGTATGTGTGTGTGTGTCTGCGTGCGTGTGTGTGCGTGTATGTGTGAGCGTACAGACGTGCATGTATGTGTGTGTTAGACGATATTAGGTTTCATCAGAGGGAAACACTGATTCAGCACAAAGGAAGCCCAATCTTACTCCTTGGCTGAGTTCAGTTTTCATGTTTCCACAGCAGAAAAAGCACTGTACTTATTGAAGCATATCAATAGAGAACCCTGCAGCTCTCTGTCATACAATCTCACTGTCTGAGGTTTTACCTTCTGGACTAAATGTCTCTCAGCATACAGCTGGTAGAGATAAAAGAACACAATCATGAACATTGCAATAGAACCATTAGACCTTTAGTCTTGGAACAAAGTCAGTACGCAAATAGATTCTATTTCTCTTTTCTCTCTCGTTGTGTTTCTGTGTCTTCCAATACGAAACAGGCTCGTGTCTTCTCTCAAACTGACACGGGTGAAGGCAGTGTAAACACACACACACTAACTGGTTGTGACATGTTGTTCCTGCTAATATTTCTTTATAGCCTGTGGCAGCATCATCTCCCTTGTTGATATTTAGCTCTTCATCAACAAGACAAGGTAGGGGTTGCTATGGGAACGTCTAGCAGAGATGTATATCACTAATCTCTCTGAGAAGCGTATTGTTGAGAGAGCTGTGTCAATGGCAACGATCTTCATGAAGATTTATGAAAACATTATTGCTAAATATTATCACTAAACATTATCGTTAAACATTTTCCCTAAACATTATCCTTAAACATTATTACTAGCATCACGAAACATTATCACTAAACAACATTGCAAAACATTATTACAAAACGTTATAGATAAGCATTATCAGTAGACATCATTGCCAAACATTATCCCTAAACGTTATCCCTAAACATTATCCCTCGAAATTATCCTTAACAATTGTCCCTAAACATTATCCCTCAACATTATCCTTAACCATTGCCCCTAAACATTATCCCTCAACATGATCCTTAACCATGGTCCCTAAACATTATCCCTCAGCATTATCCTTAACCGGTGTCCCTAAACATTATCCCTCAACATTATCCTTAACCATTGTCCCTAAACATTATCCCTCAACATTATCCTTAACCATTACCCTTAAACATTATTAAAAGTTCAGAGTTGTACTCCCTTTGTAGATACTCCACTGAAACTAGAGAAACATTTAGCTCTTTCACTGGCCAGGCTTCACACACATGCATGCTCCTACACAAGATACACACACACACACACACACACACACACACACACACACACACACACACACACACACACAGACACACACACAAACACACACACACACACACACACACACACACACACAAACACACACACACACACACACACACACACACACACACACACACACACACACACACACACACACACACACACACACACACACGAACACACACGAACACACACACACACACACACACATACACACACACACACACACAGGGGCAGGCCCTGCCATGAAACCCAGGACTGGTTCTGAGCCAGCTGATGGACTGGATCAAACACCAGCTCTGATTCCAGGGCCTTTTGATGTGGAAAAACACAGCTCATTCATTTGAGCTGCGAGGACTTTCTTCTGAAGAATACATAAGAAACAACAAGCAGATGCTTTCTATTAGACAGTCAGTTAAAGTCTCCATTCAAAATGAAGAAACTGTAAATAGTCAGTAATGTAGGCTGATTAACTCAACCTGCGCATGCTGGTACATTAGTAAAGGCCTCAGTATTTCAGGCCACGAGGCCAGAGCAGATTGTATCAGAGCTGCACACACAGAAACTCCTCTGATTTTCAATTATCTTCTGGTTTTATCTTTAACAACAAACATTCAACGCTGCTTCAATCAGACTGTGGTGATCATTTAAAATATTATAGTCACAATACTGAGCTATTGTTACAGAGTGATCTGGACATGCCTTCTCTTGCACTTACACACACACACGTGGGCACACACATACTCTCAGACTGCACACACACACACACAAACACACACACATACTCTCAGACTGCACACACACACACACAAACACACACACATACTCTCAGACTGCACACACACACACACAAACACACACACAGACACACGCACAGACACACACACAGACACACACACAGACACACACACAGACAGACACACACAGACACACACAGACACACACACGTGGGCACACACATACTCTCAGACTGCACACACAAACACACACAAACACACACACAAACACACGCACAGACACACACACAGACACACACACACACAGACACACACAGACACACACAGACACACACACGTGGGCACACACATACTCTCAGACTGCACACACACACACACAAACACACACACAAACACACGCACAGACACACACACAGACACACACACACACAGACACACACAGACACACACAGACACACACACGTGGGCACACACATACTCTCAGACTGCACACACACACACACAAACACACACACAAACACACGCACAGACACACACACAGACACACACACACACAGACACACACAGACACACACAGACACACACACGTGGGCACACACATACTCTCAGACTGCACACACACACACACAAACACACGCACAGACACACACACAGACACACACACAGACTGCACACACACACACACAAACACACGCACAAACACACACACAGACACACACACAAACACACGCACAGACACACACACAGACACACACACACGTGGGCACACACATACTCTCAGACTGCACACACACACAAACACACACACAAACACACGCACAGACACACACACAGACACACACACAAACACACGCACAGACACACACACAGACACACACACAGACACACGCACAGACACACACAGACACACGCACACACACATACTCTCAGACTGCACACACACACACACAAACACACACACAAACACACGCACAGACACACACACAGACACACACACAAACACACACACACACAGACACACACAGACACACACACAAACACACACACAAACACACGCACAGACACACACACAGACACACACACACACACAAACACACGCACAGACACACACACACACACATACTTTCAGTAGACGTTGAGTAGGTCTGGCGGTCATTTCCTCTGTGCAGCTATAGTTAACTCCTAGTCCTGGGACAGACAGACAGAGTGGTATCTGAACCTACAGTTTATACCTAAAACCTCATTTACTTCATTAAAGCTTGTTAACTGTGACCTCCCTTGTTAGAAGAGACCTCCCCACACTAATTAATTTCCATTCTTTAATTAGTCTCGTTAAGACTGAATTTGACAAATGACCTCGTAGCTCAGGGAGGAACACAGAGCAGGGAAGGACAGCCACTCCAGTTTTGGAACAGTGTCATCTCACAAAATGTCATCACCATCCTCTCTTGTTTGGGTGATAATACCACTGTGTGTGTGTGAGTGTGTGTGTGTGTGTTTGTTTTTGTGCGAATAAGGATATAAAGTGTTTTGGTGATCAACATGAGTTCTGGCAGCGTTTGTTTCTCTATTCCCACCAGAGACAGACTGACTGACCTCAACTAGCTGTTTCCCTGTTCCCACCAGAGACAGACTGACTGACCTCAACTAGCTGTTTCCCTGTTCCCACCAGAGACAGACTGACTGACCTCAACTAGCTGTTTCCCTGTTCCCACCAGAGACAGACTGACTGACCTCAACTAGCTGTGTTTCCCTGTTCCCACCAGAGACAGACTGACTGACCTCAACTAGCTGTTTCCCTGTTCCCACCAGAGACAGACTGACTGACCTCAACTAGCTGTTTCCCTGTTCCCACCAGAGACAGACTGACTGACCTCAACTAGCTGTGTTTCCCTGTTCCCACCAGAGACAGACTGACTGACCTCAACTAGCTGTTTCCCTGTTCCCACCAGAGACAGACTGACTGACCTCAACTAGCTGTTTCCCTGTTCCCACCAGAGACTGACTGACTGACCTCAACTAGCTGTGTTTCCCTGTTCCCACTAGCTGTGTTTCCCTGTTTCCCTATGTCATCACTAAATTGTCATCATAACTCTGCTGTGGACGCAATACACTGCCAAGATCCTATTTAATACAGTACTACTGGCACATTCATTTATGTATTGATGTGTATATTGATGTGTTTGATGTATAGTGATGTGTATATTGATGTATATTAATGTGTAGTGATGTGTATATTGATGTGTAGTGATGTGGAAATGTATGTTTAGTGATGTGTATATCGATGTTTAGTGATGTGTATATTTATGTTTAGTGATGTGTATATTGATGTTTATGGTGATGTGTAGTGATGTGTATATTTATGTTTAGTGATGTGTATACTGATGTGTAGTGATGTATATACTGATGTGTAGTGATGTGTATATTGATGTTTATAGTGAGGTGTATATTTATGTGTAGTGATGTGTATATTGATGTTTATAGTGATGTGTAGTGATATTTATATTGATGTGTTTGCTGTGTAGTGATGTGTAAATTGATGTGCAGTGATGTGTATATTGATGTATATTGATGTGCAGTGATGTGTATATTGATGTGTTTGATGTGCATATTGATGTGTAGTGATGTGTAAATTGATGTGCAGTGATGTGTATATTGATGTGTTTGATGTGCATATTGATGTGCAGTGATGTGTATATTGATGTATATTGATGTGCAGTGATGTGTATATTGATGTGTTTGATGTGCATATTGATGTGCAGTGATGTGTATATTGATGTATATTGATGTGCAGTGATGTGTATATTGATGTGCAGTGATGTGTATATTGATGTGCAGTGATGTGTATATTGATGTATATTGATGTGCAGTGATGTGTATATTGATGTGCAGTGATGTGTATATTGATGTGCAGTGATGTGTATATTGATGTGCAGTGATGTGTATATTGATGTGCAGTGATGTGCATATTGATGTGCAGTGATGTGTATATTGATGTATATTGATGTGCAGTGATGTGTATATTGATGTGTTTGATGTGCATATTGATGTGCAGGGATGTGTATATTGATGTGCAGTGATGTGTATATTGATGTGCAGTGATGTGTATATTGATGTGCAGTGATGTGTATATTGATGTGCAGTGATGTGCATATTGATGTGCAGTGATGTGTATATTGATGTATATTGATGTGCAGTGATGTGTATATTGATGTGTTTGATGTGCATATTGATGTGCAGGGATGTGTATATTGATGTGTTTGATGTGCATATTGATGTGCAGTGATGTGTATATTGATGTATATTGATGTGCAGTGATGTGTATATTGATGTTTATAGTGATGTGTAGTGATATTTATATTGATGTGTTTGATGTGTAGTGATGTGTAAATTGATGTGTAGTGATGTGTATATTTATGTTTAGTGATGTGTATATTGATGTATATTGATGTGCAGTGATATGTATATTGATGTTTATAGTGATGTGTAGTGATATTTATATTGATGTGTTTGATGTGTAGTGATGTGTAAATTGATGTGCAGTGATGTGTATATTGATGTGCAGTGATGTGTATATTGATGTATATTGATGTGCAGTGATGTGTATATTGATGTGTTTGATGTGCATATTGATGCGCAGTGATGTGTATATTGATGTGTTTGATGTGTAGTGATGTGTAAATTGATGTGTAGTGATGTGTAAATTGATGTGTAGTGATGTGTAAATTGATGTGTAGTGATGTGTAAATTGATGTGCAGTGATGTGTATATTGATGTGTTTGATGTGTAGTGATGTGTATATTGATGTGTTTGATGTGTAGTGATGTGTATATTGATGTTTAGTGATGTGTATACTGGGTTCATTTGTGAAAGAGTCCTTGGTCTCCCATAACTCCCTGTTAAAATAATGGTTAATTTAATACAATTATGGTGTATTATTCTGTAATATGCACTCATACATACACAGACATGCACACAGACACGCACACAGACACACAGACAAGCATTTCGCTACACCTGCAGTATAACATCTGCTAAATATGTGTACGTGACCAATACATTTGATTTGATTATGGAGTGTGATGATGTGTTATAATAACACTGCCTGTGGGGAAAGAGGCCCATCTGCTGCTGAAGGGACCTGCTGAGGTAGCCTAAAAATATAACCATCTGTAGGCACACACACACACGCACACGCACACACACACACACACACACACACACACACACACACACACACACACACACACACACACACACACACACACACACACATACACACACACACACACACACACACACACACACACACACACACACAGGCCTTCCATTTTCTTTGGGACTGATGTAAGGCTCTGGTTAAAAGTCAAATCAAATCAATTCAAATGTCATTTGTCACATGCACTGAATACAACAGGTGTAATGTGTAACAGGTTACTGTGAAATGCTTACTTACAAGCCCTTAGCCAACAATGCTTTAACTTTGCGATAGGGGGCAGCATTTTCACTTTTGGATGAATAGCGTGCCCAGAGTGAACTGCCTCCTACTCTGTCCCAGATGCTAGTATATGAATATTATTATTAGCATTGGATAGAAAAAAACTGTGAGTATAACAGAACTCATATGGCAGGCAAAAACCTGAGAGAAAATCCAAACAGGAAGTGGGAAATCTGAGGTTTGTAGTTTTTGAACTCACCCCTATCGAATACACAGTGGGATATGGGTTATTTTGCACTTCCTACGGCTTCCACTAGATGTCAACCGTCTTTAGAACGTTGTTTCATGCTGCTCCTGTGAACGGGGGCCGGATGAGAGCTGTTTGACTAAGGGGTCTGCCAGCAGCCTCGTTCTCAGTCACGCGTATTTGTCATGAGAGGTACCTCGCTTGCTTTTCTACAGACAAAGGAATTCTCCGGTTGGAACATTATTGAACATTTATGATAAAAAAAACATCCGAAAGATTGATTCTATACTTAGTTTGACAAGTTTCTTCGACCTGTAATATAACTTTTTGAACGTTTCGTCAGACTGGACCAGATCGCGCTTTTGGATTTGTTTACCAAACGCCCTAACAAAAGAAGCTATTGGACATAAATGGACATAAATGATGGACATTATCGAACAAAACAAGTGATTCCTGGGAGTGCATTCTGATGAAGATCATCAAAGGTAAGTGAATATTTATAATGCTATTTATGAATAATGTTGACTGCCCAACATGGCGGATATTTCTCTGGCTGGTTTGGACTCTGAGCGCCATTCTCAGATTATGCTTTTTCCGTTAAAAAAAATCGGAAACAGCGGTTGCATTAAGGAGAAGTGTAATCTAAAGTTCCATGCATAACACTTGAATTTTCATCTACATTTATGTAGAGTATTTCTGTGAATTCATGTGGCTCTCTGCACAATCATCGCATGTTTTAGAACTACTGAATGTAACGCGGCAATGTAAAATGAGATTTTTTTTATATAATTATGAACATATATGTGTTGTGTAACATGAAGTCCTATGAGTGTCATCTGATGAAGATCATCAAAGGTTAGTAATTAATTTTATCTCTATTTGTGCTTTTTGTGACTCCTCTCTTTGGCTGGAAAAATGGCAGGGTTATTCTGTGAGTTGGTGGTGATCTAACATAATCGTTTGTGGAGCTTTCGCT
>NC_143027.1:81142500-81150000 GCF_057628025.1 Oncorhynchus mykiss
GTGTGTCTGTGTACGTGTGTGTGTGTGCGTGTCAGTGAGTGTGTGCTTACGTACATACGTGCCTGTGTGTGCATGATTGTGTGTGTGTGTCAAGCTATTAGATTTGATAATAATCAACACATCTACTAGGGGCCTCCTCTGTACTCTCCTCCCCTCAAGTCATCCTGTCAGAGGATACATCAACATTTAACTGACAGGTTCTGTCTGACTACATGGACTGAGTGTGGCTCTCGTCTTACGTTCCAATACAGAGATCAATATTTACACATTAACTGCGTCCCAAATGGAACCCTATTTCCTATATAGCACACTACTTTAGACGAGGGCCCTATTCCCTATATAGCACACTACTTTTGACCAAAGCTCTATAGGCCTTGGTCAAAGTGGTGCACTAAAATGGGAACATGGTGTCATTTGGAACGCACCCTTACAGATGTAGGATCTTTATTAAATCCATCTAAAGTTTGTCATTTCCACTTTAACATTTCAGACTCTATTTGCCCTAACAAAAAACCTACAAAGAAATGACATGAATTATAACCCACATAATAATTCACACTTCCTGTTACTGCAGGATTATTTTCCTGGTGTATCAAACTGGCCCAAATGAAGTTCCTCCATCTGTATCGTGTGTCTATGAAAGTTGTATGGTTGTAAAGTCCAGGGGCCAGACTTGACTGTGGCAGTGAAAGAAACAGTTAGAGCTCCTGGATGTATGTTTCCTTATGGCTATTTATAAAGTAGCTGTGATCCTACAGAGAATTCCACTCAGGCAATACAACTGTCTTCACACACACACACACACACACACACACACACACGCACACACACACACACACACACACACACACACACACACACACACACACACACACACACACACACACACACGCACAACCCATCATTAATCCAGCCAGTTTACTTGTGATACAGTATTCGACCTCCATCCATGTCTGAGGATATCGGGAGATGATGTGGAAACCGGCCACTAGGGGCAGCAGTGAGTGTTTTGCTATGAGGGACGGGGATGGCGGATGGGCGTAAACATCTGCCACTGATTCCAAGAGTTCCAATCCCAAACCTTAACCCTAACCTCAGAGTTAATGCCTAACCTTGAGAAAATGTGGAGTTAATGTCTGAACTTAACCCTAACCTAAACCATTCAGAGTTAATGCCTAACCTTGAGAAAATGTGGAGTTAATGTCTGAACTTAACCCTAACCTCAGAGTTAATGCCTAACCTTGAGAAAATGTGGAGTTAATGTCTGAACTTAACCCTAACCTAAACCATTCAGAGTTAATGCCTAACCTTGAGAAAATGTGGAGTTAATGTCTGAACTTAACCCTAACCTAAACCATTCAGAGTTAATGCCTAACCTTGAGAAAATGTGGAGTTAATGTCTGACCTTAACCCTAACCTTAAAAATGTTGAGGTTATGCCTAAACTTGAGAAAATGTGGAGTTAATGTCTGAACTTAACCCTAACCTTAAAAATTCTGAGTTTATGCCTAAACTTAACCTTGAACACTTAGAAATTTGACGTTTGAGAAACGTGGATGGACGTCTAATTGTGACATGAGATTGTGAGAGCTGGTAGCATTAATCATAGGAATACATTCAGAAGGCCTGTTGTCATAGTAATGTTGGTACAGGCTGTAATATACAACATCAGGTGGTGTCCTCAGTATAGCGCCCTATGTCTGAAAGTCCCCTGTTCTTTACCATATCTCTAATGTCGTGGTTTATCTTCAGTCACAGGACCCCTAACCCCTCTGAGCCCTGTGTGAAGGGCCGTGTTTACGTTTGGTCTGGTTTTTTAAATTGTTTGGGGAGACAGAGGCTTACTGTGCCGGAGGCATTAGGATATCCTTAAAGCCTACAGCATTCTCACTCTCCTGCTCTCTCACTGACTCTCTCTCTCTCCTCTCTCTCTTTAGTCACTCTTTCTCTCACTCTCCCCCTCTCTCACTGACTCTCCTTTATCTCACTCTCCCCACATTAATACACTCTCCCCCTCTCTCACGGACTCTCCTTTATCTCACTCTCCCCACATTAATACACTCTCCCCCTCTCTCACTGACTCTCCTCTCTCTCTTAAGTCACTCTTTCTCTCACTCTCCCCACATCTCACTGACTCTCTTTCTTTCTTTCTTTCTTTCTTTCTTCCTTTCTTTCTTTCTTTCTTTCTTTCTTCCTTTCATTAATTTGTGACTCTCTCTACCACCCCTATCTCTCTAACTCACTTTCCCCTTTCTCCTGTCTCTCTCTCTCTCTCTTTCTCTATCGTCCCCCCTCTTCTACCCCTCTCTTTATCTATCTCTCTCTCTCTTTCTCTCTCGTCCCCCTCTTCTACCCCTCTCTTTATCTATCTCTCTTGTCCCCCCTCTTCTACCCCTCTCTTTATCTATCTCTCACGCTGGCATTTTAATCTTGCTCAAAGCAGAGGCTAGTGTCTAAAGCTGTGATCCTTCATTCAAATGATTCTCTTTTTAGAGGGAATTATACCTGAACAAAGCTACAATACAGGACTCCTCAAACAACCATAACACTGTCTGTTAATACAGTAGGTAGAGGGGGGAGGAGAGGGGTGGAGAAGGGGAGGAGAGGGGAGAAGGGGAGGAGACGGGAGAAGGGGAGGAGAGGGGAGGAGAGGGGAGAAGGGGAGGAGAGGGGAGAAGGGGAGGAGACGGGAGAAGGGGAGAAGGGGAGAAGGGGAGGAGAGGGGAGAAGGGGAGGAGACGGGAGATGGGGAGAAGGGGAGGAGAGGAGAGGGGAGAAGGGGAGGAGAGGGGAGAAGGGGAGGAGAGGGAAGGGGAGGGGAGAAGGGGAGGAGAGGGGAGAAGAGGAGGAGAGGAAAGGAGAGAAGGGGAGGAGAGGGGAGAAGGGGAGGAGAGGGAAGGAGAGGGGAAAAGGGGGGAGAAGGGAGAAGGGGAGGAGAGGGAAGGAGAGGGGAAAAGAGGAGGAGAGGGGAGAAGGGGAGGAGAGTGGAGAAGGGGAGGAGAGGGAAGGAGAGGGGAAAAGGGGGGAGATGGGAGAAGGGGAGGAGAGGGAAGGAGAGGGGGAAAGGGAGGAGAGGGGAGAAGGGGAGGAGAGGGGAGAAGGGGAGGAGAGGAAAGGAGAGGGGAAAAGGGGAGAAGAGAGGAGAAGGGGAGGAGAGGGGAGGAGAGGGAAGGAGAGGGGAAAAGGGGGGAGATGGAAGAAGGGGAGGAGAGGGGAGGAGAGGGAAGGAGAGGGGAAAAGAGGAGGAGATGGGAGAAGGGTAGGAGAGGGAAGGAGAGGGGAAAAAGGGGGGAGAGGGGAGAAGAGGAGGAGAGGAAAGGAGAGGGGAAAAGGGGAGGAGAGGGGAGAACGGGAGGAGAGGGGAGAAGGGGAGGAGAGGGAAGGAGAGGGGAGAAGGGGAGGAGAGGGGAGGAGAGGGGAGGAGAGGGGAAAGGGGAGGAGAGGGGAGAAGGGGAGGAGAGGGGAGAGAGGGGAGAAGGGGGAGAGGGGAGAAGGGAGGAGAGGGGAGAAGGGGAGGAGAGGGGGAGAGGGGGAGGGAGAGGGGAGAAGGGGAGGAGAGGGGAGAAGGGGGGAGAGAGGGAGAAGGGAGGAGAGGGGAGAAGGGGAGGAGAGGGGAAAGGGAAGGAGAGGGAAAAGGGGGGGAGATGGGAGAAGGGGAGGAGAGGGGAGAAGGGGAGGAGAGGGAAGGAGAGGGGAAAGAGGAGGAGAGGGGAGGAGAGGGAAGGAGATGGAGAAGGGGAGGAGAGGAAAGGAGAGGGGAAAAGGGGGGAGATGGGAGAAGGGGAGGAGAGGGAAGGAGAGGGGAAAAGAGAGGAGGAGAGGGAGAAGGGGGGAGAGGGGAGAAGAGGGAGGAGAGGGGAGAAGGGGAGGAGAGGGGAGAAGGGGGAGAGGGAGAAGGGGAGAGAGAGGAAGGAGAGGGAAAGGGGAGGAGAGGGGAGAAGGGGAGGAGAGGGGAGAAGGGGAGGAGAGGGGAGAAGGGGGAGATGGGAGAAGGGGAGGAGAGGGGAGAAGGGGAGGAGAGGGGAAAGGGAAGGAGAGGGGAAAAGGGGGGAGATGGGAGAGGGGAGGAGAGGGGAGAGGGGAGAGGAGAGAGGAAGGAGAGGGGAAAGGGGGGAAGATGGGAGAAGGGAGAGGAGAGGGGAGAAGGGAGGACATGTTTGGTTATATTTCTCTTTCTATGGTCTATGACTCCTATCTACCTCTCCTGGGCCCTGTGAACTCATTGGACTACCCTGTCTCTCTCTCTCACTCTCTCTCACACACACATACCTTTCCCATGGCACACACCCATTTACTGCCCTTCACACACGTTATCCCTCTTGCAGCCCAAACACTCTTCTCCCTTCCTACAAACACACCCTTACACCCTTGAACACACACACACATACATTGCCAAAATCCAGAAGCTGGAAGCTGGAAAATCTTTCAAACTCAGAAGAGAGAGAGAGAGAGAGGAAACGAGAAAGCGATGGAGGGAGGCCCTGACTGGAAAAGACGACTCAGGAAAAGAGAGAGAGAGGAAAAGAGAGAGAGATGGAGGGAGGCCCTGACTGGAAAAGACGACTCAGGAAAAGAGAGAGAGAGGAAAAGAGAGAGAGATGGAGGGAGGCCCTGACTGGAAAAGACGACTCAGGAAAAGAGAGAGAGAGGAAAAGAGAAAGAGATGGAGGGAGGCCCTGACTGGAAAAGACGACTCAGGAAAAGAGAGAGAGAGGAAAAGAGAGAGAGATGGAGGGAGGCCCTGACTGGAAAAGACGACTCAGGAAAAGAGAGAGAGAGGAAAAGAGAAAGAGATGGAGGGAGGCCCTGACTGGAAAAGACGACTCAGGAAAAGAGAGAGAGAGGAAAAGAGAGAGAGATGGAGGGAGGCCCTGACTGGAAAAGACGACTCAGGAAAAGAGAGAGAGAGGAAAAGAGAGAGAGATGGAGGGAGGCCCTGACTGGAAAAGACGACTCAGGAAAAGAGAGAGAGAGGAAAAGAGAAAGAGATGGAGGGAGGCCCTGACTGGAAAAGACGACTCAGGAAAAGAGAGAGAGAGGAAAAGAGAGAGAGATGGAGGGAGGCCCTGACTGGAAAAGACGACTCAGGAAAAGAGAGAGAGAGGAAAAGAGAGAGAGATGGAGGGAGGCCCTGACTGGAAAAGACGACTCAGGAGAAAGTGATTTTTCCTCTAGTTGCAGTAAAAGAAGAGTTTAGGTCATAAACACTAGCACACCTCGCAGCAGGGCCTGAAGTGTGTGTCTCTGCATTCCATGGTCTGACTCAGTTAGAATCCCCCACCTTATTCAGTTTAAAGAGGCAGACCCTTTACTGAAACATGGAATTAGTCTTCACTTTTAGGTCACAGGAAACACACACTGATCTTGCTTTTCACACCCGGATGACATCATTGGCTGTGGACTTTGCGGAGCCGGGCTGTCCGATAGAACCGCAGTAATCTCTTTGTGTGTGGCTGTGTGTATTTGTGTGCGTGTGTGTGGCTGTGTGTGTTTGTGTGCGTGTGTGTGTGTGGCTGTGTGTGTTTGCGAGTGTGTGTGTGTGGCTGTGTGTGTTTGTGTGCGTGTGTGCGTGTGGCTGTGTGTGTTTGTGTGCGTGTGTGTGTGTGGCTGTGTGTGTTTGTGTGCGTGTGTGTGTGTGGCTGTGTGTGTTTGTGTGCGTGTGTGTGTGTGGCTGTGTGTGTTTGTGTGAGTGTGTGCGTGTGGCTGTGTGTGTTTGTGTGCGTGTGTGCGTGTGGCTGTGTGTGTTTGTGTGCGTGTGTGTGTGTGGCTGTGTGTGTTTGTGTGCGTGTGTGCGTGTGGCTGTGTGTGTCGCTGTGCATTTGAGTGTGTGTAAGTTTATGTGCATGTGTGTGTGTGTGTGTGTTTGTGTGTGTGAGTGTATGTGCGTGTGTGTGTGAACCACAGTCATTTCCTCCAGGCCTAGTATAGTTGGTTAGTCAGTGATATGGCAGCTAGACGGACTAAAGCAGCAGTCCCAAACCAACACTGGAGTAGACCTGATGCCTGATGGGACTGATGCCTTTTAGCAAAGCCTGACTGATCCACTAGTGCTCTAGTCAAAGTGCTCTAGTCAAAGTGCTCTAGTCAAAGTGCTCTAGTCAAAGTGCTCTAGTCAAAGTGCTCTAGTCAAAGTGCTCTAGTCAAAGTGTTCTGGACAAAGTGCTCTAGTCAAAGTGCTCTAGTCAAAGTGCTCTAGTCAAAGTGCTCTAGTCAAAGTGCTCTAGTCAAAGTGCTCTAGTCAAAGTGTTCTGGACAAAGTGCTCTAGTCAAAGTGTTCTGGACAAAGTGCTCTAGTCAAAGTGCCCTGAGTCAAAGTGCTCTAGTCAAAGTGCTCTAGTCAAAGTGCTCTAGTCAAAGTGTTCTGGACAAAGTGCTCTAGTCAAAGTGCTCTAGTCAAAGTGCTCTAGTCAAAGTGCTCTAGTCAAAGTGTTCTGGACAAAGTGCTCTAGTCAAAGTGCTCTAGTCAAAGTGTTCTGGACAAAGTGCTCTAGTCAAAGTGCTCTAGTCAAAGTGTTCTGGACAAAGTGCTCTAGTCAAAGTGTTCTGGACAAAGTGCTCTAGTCAAAGTGCTCTAGTCAAAGTGTTCTGGACAAAGTGCTCTAGTCAAAGTGCTCTAGTCAAAGTGCTCTAGTCAAAGTGCTCTAGTCAAAGTGTTCTGGACAAAGTGCTCTAGTCAAAGTGCTCTAGTCAAAGTGTTCTGGACAAAGTGCTCTAGTCAAAGTGCTCTAGTCAAAGTGTTCTGGACAAAGTGCTCTAGTCAAAGTGCTCTAGTCAAAGTGCTCTAGTCAAAGTGCTCTAGTCAAAGTGTTCTGGACAAAGTGCTCTAGTCAAAGTGTTCTGGACAAAGTGCTCTAGTCAAAGTGTTCTGGACAAAGTGCTCTAGTCAAAGTGCTCTAGTCAAAGTGTTCTGGACAAAGTGCTCTAGTCAAAGTGTTCTGGACAAAGTGCTCTAGTCAAAGTGTTCTGGACAAAGTGCTCTAGTCAAAGTGCCCTGAGTCAAAGTGCTCTGGACAAAGTGCTCTAGTCAAAGTGCTCTAGTCAAAGTGTTCTGGACAAAGTGCTCTAGTCAAAGTGCCCTGAGTCAAAGTGTTCTGGACAAAGTGCTCTAGTCAAAGTGTTCTGGACAAAGTGCTCTAGTCAAAGTGTTCTGGACAAAGTGCTCTAGTCAAAGTGTTCTGGACAAAGTTGCTCTAGTCAAAGTGCTCTAGTCAAAGTGTTCTGGACAAAGTGCTCTAGTCAAAGTGCTCTAGTCAAAGTGTTCTGGACAAAGTGCTCTAGTCAAAGTGTTCTGGACAAAGTGCTCTAGTCAAAGTGTTCTGGACAAAGTGCTCTAGTCAAAGTGCCCTGAGTCAAAGTGCTCTGGACAAAGTGCTCTAGTCAAAGTGCTCTGGACAAAGTGCTCTAGTCAAAGTGTTCTGGACAAAGTGCTCTAGTCAAAGTGTTCTGGACAAAGTGCTCTAGTCAAAGTGCTCTAGTCAAAGTGTTCTGGACAAAGTGCTCT
>NC_143027.1:81157500-81162500 GCF_057628025.1 Oncorhynchus mykiss
TTCAAAACAATAAAGACATTACAAATGTAATATTATATATATATACAGTGTTTTAACAATGTACAAATGGTTAAAGGACACAAGATCAAATAAATAAGCATAGATATGGGTTGCATTTACAATGGTGTGTGTTCTTCACTGGTTGCCCTTTCCTCGTGGCAACAGGTCACAAATCTTGCTGCTGTGATGGCACACTGGAATTTCACCCAGTAGATATGGGAGTTTTTCAAAATTGGATTTGTTTTCGAATTCTTTGTGGATCTGTGTAATCTGAGGGAAATATGTCTCTCTAATATGGTCATACATTGGGCAGGAGGTTAGGAAGTGCAGCTCAGTTTCCACCTCATTTTGTGGGCAGTGAGCACATAGCCTGTCTTCTCTTGAGAGCCATGTCTGCCTACGGCGGCCTTTCTCAATAGCAAGGCTATGCTCACTGAGTCTGTACATAGTCAAAGCTTTCCTTAATTTTGGGTCAGTCACAGTGGTCAGGTATTCTGCAGCTGTGTACTCTCTGTGTAGGGCCAAATAGCATTCTAGCTTGCTCTGTTTTTTTGTTAATTCTTTCCAATGTGTCAAGTAATTATCTTTTTGTTTTCTCATGATTTGGTTGGGTCTAATTGTGCTGCTGTCCTGGGGCTCTGTAGGGTGTGTTTGTGTTTGTGAACAGAGCCCCAGGACCAGCTTGCTTAGGGGACTCTTCTCCAGGTTCATCTCTCTGTAGGTGATTGCTTTGTTGTGGAAGGTTTGGGGATCGCTTCCTTATAGGTGGTTATAGAATTTAACGGCTCTTTTCTGGATTTTGATAATTAGTGGGTATCGGCCTAATTCTGCTCTGCATGCATTATTTGGTGTTCTACGTTGTACACCGAGATTATTTTTGCAGAATTCTGCCTGCAGATGGTGTTTGTCCCATTTTGTGAAGTCTTGGTTGGTGAGCGGACCCCAGACCTCACAACCATAAAGGGCAATGGGCTCTATGACTGATTCAAGTATTTTTAGCCAAATCCTAATTGGTATGTGGAAATTTATGTTCCTTTTGATGGCATAGAATGCCCTTCTTGCCTTGTCTCTCAGATCGTTCACAGCTTTGTGGAAGTTACCTGTAGAGCTGATGTTTAGCTCTCTCTCTCTCTCTCTCTCTCTCTCTCTCTCTCTCTCTCTCTCTCTCTCTCTCTCTCTCTCTCTCTCTCTCTCTCTCTCTCTCTCTCTCTCTCTCTCTCTCTCTCTCTCTCTCTCTCTCTCTCTTTCTATCTACCTGTCTCTCTCTCTCCCTCTCTCTCTCTCCCCCCCTCTCTCTCTCTCTACTCTCTCTCTCTCTCTCTCTCTCTACTCTCTCTCCTTCTCTCTCTCTCTTTCTCTCTCTCTTCTTTCTCCATTTCTTTGTGACTCAAACTGTGACAGGCTTTCAGGCCTATGGCTCATCAGTCAGTCAAAAAGGGATATCATCCTCCCTCCCTATCTCAGCTCCACAGGGAGCTGACCACACAAACACAAACACACAGTTCTTCAGTTGCAATGACAAGCCACCATCTCAGACTGATTACTGATGGAGTCCCAGAGGGAGAAAGAGAGAGAAAGAGAGATGTTAAAGAGTTTGCTATACTTAAACTCTTTCACATCATTCTTAGCTCTGGCATCTTCCCCAATATTTGGAACCAATGACTGATCACCCCAATCCACAAAAGTGGAAACACATTTGACCCCAATAACTACCGTGGGATATGCATAAAAAGAAACCTTGGGAAAATCCTCTGCATTATCATTAACAGCAGTCTCATACATTTCCTCAGTGAAAATAATGTACTGAGCAAATGACAAATAGGCTTTTTACCAAATTAACAAACGACAGACCACGTATTCACCCTGCACACCCTAACTGACGAACAAACAAACCAAAACAAAGGCAAAGTTTTCTCATGCTTTGTTGATAAAAAAAAGCTCTTGACTCAATTTGGCATGAGGGTCTGATTTACAAATTGATGGAATGTGGTTTTGGGGGAAAAAAACATATGACATTATAAAATCCATGTACACAAACAACAAGTGTGTAGTTAAAATTGGCCAAAAACACACTCATTTCTTCCCACAGGGCCGTGGGGTGAGACAGGTATGCATCTTAAGACCCACCCTCTTCAACACATATAACAACAAATTGGCCAGGGCACTAGAACAGTCTGCAGCACCCAGCCTCAACCTACTAGAATCTGAAGTCAAATGTCTACTGTTTGCTGATGATCTGGTGCTTCTGTCCCCCCAATTAGGATCTGTCAAACAAAAATACTTATGTTAAAGAACCCGTTGTCTATTTTTGGGTGTGAGGTCTGGGGCCCGCTCACCAACCAAAAATTCACAAAATGGGACAAACACCAAATTGAGACTCTGCATACAGAATTCTGTAAAAAAATATCCTTTGTGTACAATGTAAAACAAATAATGCACGCAGAGCAGAATTAGACTGATACCCGCTAATTATCAAAATCCAGAAAAGAGACATTACATTCTACAACCCCCTGAAAGGAAGCTATTTCCAAACCTTCCACAACAAAGTCATCACCAACAGAAAGATGAACCTGGAGAAGAGTCCCCTAAGCAAGCTGGTCCTGGGGCTCTGTTCACAAAATACAAACAGACCCCACAGAGCCACAGGACAGCAACACAATTAGACCCAACCAAATCATGAGAAAACAAAAAGATAATTCCTGACACATTGGAAAGTATTAACAAAAAAACAGAGAAAACTAGAATGCTATTTGACCCTAAACAGAGAGTACACAGTGGCAGAACACCTGACCACTGTGACTGACCCAAACTTAAGGAAAGCTCTGACTATGTACAGACTGAGTGAGCATATCCTTGCAATTGAGAGAGGCTGCCATAAGCAGACCTGGCTCTCAAGATAAGACAGGCTATGTGCCCACTGCCCACAAAATGAGGTGGAAACTGCACTTCCTAACCTCCTACCAAATGTATGACCATATTAGAGACACATATTTCCCTCAGATTACACAGACCCACAAAGAATTCGAAAACAAACCCAATTTTGATAAACTCCCATATCTATTGGGAGAAATACCACAGTGTGCCATCACAGCAGCAAGATTTGTGACCTGATACCACAAGAAAAAGGTCAACCAGTGAAGAACACACACCATTGTAAATACAACCCATATTTATGTTTATTTATTTTCCCTATTTACTATTTGCACATAATATGACATTTTACATTTCTTTATTATTTTCAAACTTTTGTGTAATGAGTGAAATGATTACTGTTAATTTGTTTAATTCTTAGTTTATTATCTATTTCACTTGCTTTGGCAACATAAACATATGTTTCCCATGCCAATAAAGCCCTTCAATTGAAATTGAAATTGAATTGAATTGATAGAAAGAAAGAGAGAGAGAGTGGTTGTTCCTAAATTCTTGAATCTCTCCTGGGTTCTCAGTCTGAGCTCAGTCTCAGCCATGACACAACACATCTATGCCACCACCTCCTTACCCTAACCCAGCCCCAACCCTAAGCCCTATACAGCCAGCTCAAACCCAGCCCCAACCCTCAGCCCTATACAGCCAGATCAAACCCAGCCCCAACCCTCAGCCCTATACAGCCAGCTCAAACCCAGCCCCAACCCTCAGACCTTTACAGCCAGCTCAAACCCAGCCCCAACCCTCAGCCCTATACAGCCAGATCAAACCCAGCCCCAACCCTCAGCCCTATACAGCCAGATCAAACCCAGCCCCAACCCTCAGCCCTATACAGCCAGATCAAACCCAGCCCCAGCCCTCAGCCCTATACAGCCAGATCAAACCCAGCCCCAACCCTCAGCCCTATACAGCCAGCTCAAACCCAGCCCCAACCCTCAGACCTTTACAGCCAGCTCAAACCCAGCCCCAACCCTCAGCCCTATACAGCCAGATCAAACCCAGCCCCAACCCTCAGCCCTATACAGCCAGATCAAACCCAGCCCCAACCCTCAGCCCTATACAGCCAGATCAAACCCAGCCCCAGCCCTCAGCCCTATACAGCCAGCTCAAACTCAGCCCCAACCCTCAGCCCTATACAGCCAGCTCAATCCCAGCCCCAACCCTCAGCCCTATACAGCCAGATCAAACCCAGCCCCAACCCTCAGCCCTATACAGCCAGATCAAACCCAGCCCCAACCCTCAGCCCTATACAGCCAGCTCAAACCCAGCCCCAACCCTCAGCCCTATACAGCCAGATCAAACCCAGCCCCAACCCTCAGCCCTATACAGCCAGCTCAAACCCAGCCCCAACCCTCAGCCCTATACAGCCAGATCAAACCCAGCCCCAACCCTCAGCCCTATACAGCCAGATCAAACCCAGCCCCAACCCTCAGCCCTATACAACCAGATCAAACCCAGCCCCAACCCTCAGCCCTATACAGCCAGCTCAAACCCAGCCCCAACCCTCAGCCCTATACAGCCAGATCAAACCCAGCCCCAACCCTCAGCCCTATACAGCCAGCTCAAACCCAGCCCCAACCCTCAGCCCTATACAACCAGATCAAACCCAGCCCCAACCCTCAGCCCTATACAGCCAGATCAAACCCAGCCCCAACCCTCAGCCCTATACAGCCAGATCAAACCCAGCCCCAACCCTCAGCCCTATACAGCCAGCTCAAACCCAGCCCCAACCCTCAGCCCTATACAGCCAGATCAAACCCAGCCCCAACCCTCAGCCCTATACAGCCAGCTCAAACCCAGCCCCAACCCTCAGCCCTATACAGCCAGATCAAACCCAGCCCCAACCCTCAGCCCTATACAGCCAGATCAAACCCAGCCCCAACCCTCAGCCCTATACAACCAGATCAAACCCAGCCCCAACCCTCAGCCCTATACAGCCAGCTCAAACCCAGCCCCAACCCTCAGCCCTATACAGCCAGATCAAACCCAGCCCCAACCCTCAGCCCTATACAGCCAGCTCAAACCCAGCCCCAACCCTCAGCCCTATACAACCAGATCAAACCCAGCCCCAACCC
>NC_143027.1:81167500-81170000 GCF_057628025.1 Oncorhynchus mykiss
AGAGCAGGTACAGTAGTAAAACTCCTTACAGCAGGTACAGTAGTATAACTCCTTACAGCAGGTACAGTAGTAACACTCCTTACAGCAGGTACAGTAGTATAACTCCTTACAGCAGGTACAGTAGTAAAACTCCTTACAGCAGGTACAGTAGTAAAAGTCCTTAGAGCAGGTACAGTAGTAAAACTCATTACAGCAGGTACAGTAGTAAAACTTCTTACAGCAGGTACAGTAGTAAAACTCCTTACAGCAGGTACAGTAGTAAAAGTCCTTAGAGCAGGTACAGTAGTAAAACTCCTTACAGCAGGTACAGTAGTTAAACTCTAGAGCAGGTACAGTAGTAACACTCCTTACAGCAGGTACAGTAGTATAACTCCTTACAGCAGGTACAGTAGTATAACTTCTTACAGCAGGTACAGTAGTATAACTCCTTAGAGCAGGTACAGTAGTAAAACTCCTTACAGCAGGTACAGTAGTAAAACTCCTTAGAGCAGGTACATTAGTATAACTCCTTACAGCAGGTACAGTAGTTAAACTCTTTACAGCAGGTACAGTAGTAACACTCCTTACAGCAGGTACAGTAGTTAAACTCTAGAGCAGGTACAGTAGTAAAACTCCTTACAGCAGGTACAGTAGTAACACTCCTTACAGCAGGTACAGTAGTATAACTCCTTACAGCAGGTACAGTAGTAAAACTCCTTACAGCAGGTACAGTAGTAAAACTCCTTACAGCAGGTACAGTAGTATAACTCTAGAGCAGGTACAGTAGTAACACTCCTTACAGCAGGTACAGTAGTAACACTCCTTACAGCAGGTACAGTAGTAAAACTCCTTACAGCAGGTACAGTAGTATAACTCTAGAGCAGGTACAGTAGTAACACTCCTTACAGAAGGTACAGTAGTAACACTCCTTAGAGCAGGTACAGTAGTAAAACTCCTTACAGCAGGTACAGTAGTAACACTCCTTCGAGCAGGTACAGTAGTAAAACTCTTTACAGCAGGTACAGTAGTATAACTCCTTAGAGCAGGTACAGTAGTAAAACTCCTTACAGCAGGTACAGTAGTAAAACTCCTTACAGCAGGTACAGTAGTAACACTCCTTACAGCAGGTACAGTAGTTAAACTCTTTACAGCAGGTACAGTAGTAAAACTCCTTACAGCAGGTACAGTAGTAACACTCCTTAAAGCAGGTACAGTAGTAACACTCCTTACAGCAGGTACAGTAGTAACACTCCTTAGAGCAGGTACAGTAGTAAAACTCCTTACAGCAGGTACAGTAGTATAACTCCTTACAGCAGGTACAGTAGTAAAACTCCTTACAGCAGGTACAGTAGTTAAACTCTAGAGCAGGTACAGTAGTAAAACTCCTTACAGCAGGTACAGTAGTAAAACTCCTTACAGCAGGTACAGTAGTAACACTCCTTAGAGCAGGTACAGTAGTTAAACTCTTTACAGCAGGTACAGTAGTAAAACTCCTTACAGCAGGTAAAGTAGTAACACTCCTTACAGCAGGTACAGTAGTAAAACTCCTTACAGCAGGTACAGTAGTATAACTCTAGAGCAGGTACAGTAGTAACACTCCTTACAGCAGGTACAGTAGTAACACTCCTTAGAGCAGGTACAGTAGTAAAACTCCTTACAGCAGGTACAGTAGTAAAACTCCGTACAGCAGGTACAGTAGTAACACTCCTTACAGCAGGTACAGTAGTATAACTCCTTAGAGCAGGTACAGTAGTTAAACTCCTTACAGCAGGTACAGTAGTATAACTCCTTACAGCAGGTACAGTAGTATAACTCCTTACAGCAGGTACAGTAGTATAACTCCTTAGAGCAGGTACAGTAGTATAACTCCTTACAGCAGGTACAGTAGTTCAACTCCTTACAGCAGGTACAGTAGTATAACTCCTTAGAGCAGGTACAGTAGTATAACTCCTTAGAGCAGGTACAGTAGTTAAACTCCTTACAGCAGGTACAGTAGTATAACTCCTTACAGCAGGTACAGTAGTATAACTCCTTACAGCAGGTACAGTAGTATAACTCCTTACAGCAGGTACAGTAGTATAACTCCTTACAGCAGGTACAGTAGTTAAACTCCTTACAGCAGGTACAGTAGTATAACTCCTTACAGCAGGTACAGTAGTAAAACTCCTTACAGCAGGTACAGTAGTATAACTCCTTACAGCAGGTACAGTAGTATAACTCCTTACAACAGGTACAGTAGTAAAACTCCTTACAGCAGGTACAGTAGTAACACTCCTTACAGCAGGTACAGTAGTAAAACTCCTTAGAGCAGGTACAGTAGTAAAACTCCTTACAGCAGGTACAGTAGTTAAACTCTAGAGCAGGTACAGTAGTAAAACTCCTTACAGCAGGTACAGTAGTAAAACTCCTTACAGCAGGTACAGTAGTTAAACTCTTTAGAGCAGGTACAGTAGTAACACTCCTTACAGCAGGTACAGTAGTAACACTCCTTAGAGCAGGTACAGTAGTAAAACTCCTTACA
>NC_143027.1:81175000-81180000 GCF_057628025.1 Oncorhynchus mykiss
GCTATAATTGTGTTGAAAGTCTGTTGTCAATCCATGACGGCGTAGTGTGTTAATAATGTTTTTTTTTGAGACTGTGGTCAATGCGGGGCGGCAGGGTAGCCTAGTGGTTAGAGAGTTGGACTAGTAACCGGAAGGTTGCAAGTTCAAACCCCCGAGCTGACAAGGTACAAATCTGTCGTTCTGCCCCTGAACAGGCAGTTAACCCACTGTTCTTAGGCTGTCATTGAAAATAAGAATTTGCTGTTAACTGACTTGCCTAGTAAAATAAAAACATTTGTTTAATGTAAAATAGCATTGTATCTGGTCAAACATAATTTTTTCCAAAAGGGATCATCATGTTTCTGTCACTATTAATGGTGCATGACTGATTCTCGCAGAAACAGAACACTCACACACACAGAGAGAGTGCAGTCGTGTGTGTAATTAGTCCACCCAGCCTGGTGGCTGTATTCAATATCAGTCTAGTTTGTCTTAGCTGCTGTTTCTAATAACTCCATCCTCTGATGACTTGGGAACCTTCCCAAAACAAACCTTACGTCCCATTCCACAGCCACATTCCTGGGCCGAAGCTCAGCATTCCGAGGTCTGACAGGGTTCCGGGGATGTGTGTTCTGATGTAACGCAGCAGAAGGTGTTGACTCAGCATTCTGAAACCAGCAATTGGAACAAAGACATATTGTCTCTGCTAGCCAACTAACATAGCTGTAGACAGGCTATCTCTGCTAGCCAGCTAACATAGCTATAAACAGGCCACCTGGTCCCTGCTAGCCAGCTAACATAGCTATAAACAGGCTAGCTGGTCCCTGCTAGCCAGCTAACATAGCTATAAATAGGCTATCTGGTCCCTGCTAGCCAGCTAACATAGCTATAAACAGGCTATCTGGTCCCTGCTAGCCAGCTAACATAGCTATAAATAGGCTATCTGGTCCCTGCTAGCCAGCTAGCATAGCTATAAACAGGCCATCTGGTCCCTGCTAGCCAGCTAACATAGCTATAAACAGGCTAGCTGGTCCCTGCTAGCCAGCTAACATAGCTATAAAGAGGCTATCTAGTCTCTGGCCAAACCTGCTAACACAGCTAACACCTCCTCAATGCTGGTTGACAGTTCATGTCAACCAGCATAAATGTTGACATAGAAAATGTTGTTGGGGTTGAGGATGTTGTTGGGGTTGGGGTTGGAGATCTTGTTCGGGTTGGGGATGTTGTTGGGGTTGGAGATGTTGTTGGGGTAGGGGATGTTGTTGAGGTTGGGGATGTTGTTGGGGTTGAGGATCTTGGGGATGTTGTTGGGGTTGAGGATCTTGTTGGGGTTGGGGATGTTGTTGGGGATGAGATTGGGGTTGGCGTTGAGGTTGGGGATGGGGATGTTGTTGGGGATGTTGTTGGGGTTGGGGTTGGGGTTGGGGTTGAGGACAGGCTTAAACCATGAGCTACAGTACTGCTACAAGGATAGCGCGTATTCAATCCCTGTGCTAAACACTTGTTTTGTCATTTTAACTTAACCCTTAACCCTTTACCTTAACCAATCATAGTTAATACCTAAACTTAACTGTCAAGGTTAGTTTTGGTTTTACTTTAGCGCATTTTGATTGACAGCTATCGTGTGTGTCTGCGTGTATGTGTGTGAGCGCACTCTTGTACTAAAATCTCAATACTTCCGTCAGCTGCACAATAGATTGAGAAAGAATGAACAAAAAGTGAAAGAGAGGAGGAGAAAGAGGGAAGGGAAAAGAGGAGAGAACGAGGGAAGAGAGAAAGGCCCACTGAGAGGATTCACCATGTAGACTGGAAAATAAAAAAGCCCTACTCACTGAAATAGTCTTCAGATGCGTGCACCATGTACTAAGACACACGGGATGGTAAAAGACACACTTTGAATTTGAAATGTAACTTATAATGGCAATTGTATAGCTGCTGTAACTATACACATCTTTCAAAACAAGCAGAGTGTAGGTAGTAATCAGTGTGTGGTATGTCCAACACAACTTTCCTCTTGGGGACAATGAGAGTGGATCGTATTGTATACTGTATACTGTCTGTGTCTGTGTGCCAAGGCTACAGTGTTACTTCAGGTCAGGACAGGCTTCTCTCTCTCTTTCTGGTATCCAGAGAACCATATTACCAACAGATGGGGAGATGAGAGGTTTGCGGTTGTTGGATAAATGTCAAATATCGACCTGGGCTTGTAAGATCAAGTTACTTATGAGAAGCACAAGAGAGGTGAGGACTCTGTGCCACCATGCCTGCATTAGCTACAGGTCTGAGAGGACACACAAACACACACACACACACCAATTCCCTATTATACCCTCTTCACTTCTGTGCACTTCTGTGCTAAAAGCTATCTCCCACTTCTTACCATCATTTTCTTCTCTCTCCCGCTTTCACACTCTCCCACTCTCCCCTTTCAATTCAATTCAATTCAATTCAATTCAATTGAAAGGCTTTATTGGCATGGGAAACATATGTTTACATTGCCAAAGTAAGTGAAATAGATAATAACCAAAGTGAAATAAACTATAAAATGAACAGTACACATTACAATCACAAAAGTTCCAAAATAATAAAGTGATTTAAAATGTCATATGTCTATATACAGTGTTGTAATGATGTGCAAACAATTAAAATACAAAAGGGTACATAAATAAACATGCATATGGGTTGTGTTTACAATGGTGTTTATTATGTTATTCACCTTTATTTAACCAGGTAGGCTAGTTGAGAACAAGTTCTCATTTGCAACTGTGACCTGGCCAAGATAAAGCAAAGCAGTTCGACACATACAACACAGAATTACACATGGAATAAACATACATACAATCAATAATACAGAAGAAAAATCTATATACAGCATGTGGAAATGAGGTAGGATAAGAGAGGTAAGGCAAAAAATAGGCCATGGTGGTGAAGTAATTACAATAAACCAATTAAACACTGGAATGGTAGGATGTACAGAAGATGCAAAGGAGCAAGATAAATAAATAAATACATTATGGGGATGAGGTAGATTGGACATGAGATTGGACATTACAGATGAGCTATGTACAGGTGCAGTGATCTGTGAGCTGCTCTGACAGCTGGTGCTTAAAGCTAGTGAGGGAGGTAAGAGTCTCCAGCTTCAGAGATTTTGCAGTTTGTTCCAGGTATTGGCAGCAGAGAACTGAAAGTAGAGGCGGCCAAAGGAAGAATTGGATTTGGGGGTGACCAGTGAGATATACCTGCTGGAGCTCGTGCTATAGGTGGGTGCTGCTATGGTGACCAGTGAGCTGAGATAAGGTGGGGGCTTTACCTAGCAGAGACTTGTAGATGACCTGGAGCCAGTCAGTTTGGCGACGAGTATGAAGCGATGGCCAGCCAACGAGAGCGTACAGGTCGCAGTGGTGAGTAATATATGGGGCTTTGGTGACAAAACGGATGGCACTGTGATAAACTGCATCCAATTTGTTGAGTAGAGTGTTGGAGGCTATTTTATAGATGACATCGTCGAAGTCGAGGATCGGTAGGATGGTCAGTTTTATTAGGGTATGTTTGGCTGCATGAGTGAAGGATGCTTTGTTGCAAAATAGGAAGCCAATTCTAGATTTAATTTTAGATTGGAGATGCTTAATGTGAGTCTGGAAGGAGAGTTTACAGTCTAACCAGACACCTAGGTATTTGTAGTTGTCCATATATAGAAGTCAGAACCGTCCAGGGCAGTGATGCTGGACAGGCGGGCAGATGCGGGCAGTGATTGGTTCAAGAGCATGCACTTAGTTTTACTTGCATTTAAGAGCAGTTGGAGGCCACGGAAGGAGAGTTGCATAGCATTGAAGCTCGCCTGGAGGTTAGTTAACACAGTGTCCAAAGAAGTGCCAGAAGTATACCGAATGGTGTCGTCTGCGTAGAGGTGGATCAGAGAATCACCAGCAGCGAGAGCGACATCATTGATGTATACAGAGAAGAGAGTCGGCCCAAGAATTGAACCCTGTGGCACCCCAGAGACTGCCAGAGGTCCGGACAACAGGCCCTCCGATTTGACACACTAAACTCTATCAGAGAAGTAGTTGGTGAACCAGGCGAGGCAATCATTTGAGAAACCAAGGCTGTTGAGTCTGCCAATAAGAATGTGGTGATTGATAGAGTCGAAAGCCTTGGCCAGGTTGATGAATACGGCTGCACAGTAATGTCTCTTATCAATGGCAGTTATGATATCATTTAGGTCCTTGAGTGTGGCTGAGGTATTGGTGTCTAGATGGAATTTGTATTTGTGGTCCTGGCAACTGGACCTTTTTTGGAACACCATTATTTTGGTCTTACTGAGATTTACTGTCAGGGCCCAGGTCTGAAATAATCTGTGTAGAAGATCTAGGTTCTGCTCTAGGCCCTCCTTAGTTGGGGACAGAAGCACCAGATCATCAGCAAATAGTAGACATTTGACTTCATATTCTAGTAGGGTGAGGCTGGGTGCTGCAGAGTGTTCTATTGCCCTCGTCAATTCGTTTATATATATATATGTTGAAGAGGGTGGGGCTGAAGCTGCATCCCTGTCGCACCCCACGGCCTTGTGGGATAAATGTGTGTTTTTTGCCAATTTTAACCGCACACTTCTTGTTTGTGTACATGGATATTATAATGGTCTATGTTTTCCCCCAACATCACTTTCCATCTATTTGTATAGCAGATCCTCATGCCAAATTGAGTCAGAAACTTTTTTGAAATCAATAAATAAATTGTTTGTCAATTAGGGTGTGCAGGGTGAATATGTGGTCTGTCGTACAGTAGTTTGGTAAACATACAATTTGACATTTGCTCAGTACATTGTTTTAACTGAGGAAATGTTCGAGTCTGCTGTTAATGATAATGCAGAGGATTTTCCCAAGGTTGCTGTTGACGCATATCCCACTGTAGTTATTTGTGTCAAATTTGTCTCCACTTTTGTGGCCTGGGGTGATCAGTCCGTTTCCAAATATTGGGGAAGATGCCAGAGCTCTCTCCCTCTAACACTCTGTCACTTCTCTCAC